>NC_134357.1:34129436-34409436 GCF_048569485.1 Anomaloglossus baeobatrachus | reverse complement strand
TCCATCTCCAAATCAAGAGGAATTGTGCACTATGACATGTTATTGGACTATAAAAGGCCTGTATTTTTCTTGCACAGGGGCGCACTTCTGTGTGTGTCCACTGCTGAGTAAACCTGTACTTTTTTATTGCATGATGGCTAAATGGTAAGCACTGTACAGTGGCTCAGTGGTTAGCATTGTACGGTAGCTCAGTGGTTAGCCCTGTATGGTGGTCAGTGGTTAGCACTGACGATGGCTCAGTGGTTAGCACTGTACGGTGGCTGAGCAGTTAACAATGTATGGTAGCTAGTGGTTAACACTGTACGGTAGGTAGCTCAGTGGTTACCACTATGCGGTGGCTCTATAGTTAGCACTGTACAGTGGCTCAGTGGTTAGCACTGTACAGTAGGTAGCTTGGTGGTTAGCACTGTACATTGGCTCGGTGGTAGCACTGTACAGTAGCTCAGTGGTTAGCACTGTACGGTAGGTAGCTCAGTGGTTAGCAAATCCCACCAAGTACAACATCTGCAAGGAGTTTGTATGTTCTCACAATATTATGTGATTTTCTTCCAGATTGTCTGGTTTCCTCCCACACTCCAAAGACATACAGATTTCGATTGTGAGCCCCGATGGGGACAGTGATGATGACATCTGTAAAGTGTTGGGGAATTAATGGCACTATATAAGTGAGTAAAATGCAAAATTAAGCAATTTTCTAAATAGTGTTTGTTTTTTATTATTATTTCCCACAATTTTGCTCCTGCAGTGCGTGGAAGTCTGTCATCCAAAAACTTGACATCGCTGAAAGCTCTGCTCCAGGTGTTGATGGGACTCTCTACCTCCCCACTTCCCTTCTCTTTGTGTTAGAGGTAGGAAGGTGGGGAGTAGTACAGGGAAAATCTGGGAGGAGAGTTCAAGCATCCAAGTAAATAGGAGGGGCAGGGTACTCAAACTCAAGATAGGAAGGAAAGCATAAAAATGTTCAGGAACTGTAGAAGGAGAAATCAGTCCAGGAATGAAGCTGTGCTAATACATGAGAGCTGGTGAAGACGGCAGCATCCTGACATGCAGAGCTCATATCCAGCCTGTATTACTAGGAAAGACAATCCATCAAGAGAAAGTATGAAACTGGGAGCTGCAAATCTGATGTAGTGCTGAGTCTCTTCACTGTTTTTCCCTGGACATTGACATTCCAGTTCCACTCACATTACCACCACCCTGCAGGGAAACCTTGGGAGGGGACGACACTGCTAACTCAGTGGTGGGATTCTTAGAATCGCTGGTGGTCCCAGACGTGAAATCCACACTGATAGACAGGACATAATGATGGCAGTCATGTTAGTTTATTTACTCTGGTGCAGCCATGAATAGAGACCTGACCTTCATAGCCGCTGTGTTCATGGTATTATTTGCCCTTGGAAAGTTAATACCATGATCTCGGCCTATAGCAGAAACCCGAGCGCAGACGTCACACGGGGCAGAAACCTGAGCCCAGACGTCACACCGGGCAGAAAAAGCTCCAAGTTCAATAACCGTCTGGAGGTCATTAAAGCTGATTACAAAGTAAAATGTGATGTCACCCATAACACCCGCGTGGCTCTAGCATCTCACCCGGACGGGTTTATTATTTATGTCCCATAATATATGCAGAAATTTAAATCTCTGGAATGTACTTATAGGATTTTTTTACATTGGTCAAACTCTTTAGGGCACTTCTTAAAGGGGTTGCACAATCCCTTTTAAATTTCCTTAATGAGCTTCCAAGAAAAAGTGATACTTAAGGCTACTTTACACACTGCGATATCGGTCCCGATATCGCTAGTGTGCGTACCCGCCCCCATCTGTTGCGCGACATGGGCATATCGCTGCCCGTGCCGCACAACATCGCCCAGAGCAGTCACACATACTTACCTGTCCGGCGACGTCGCTGTGACCGGCGAACCGCCTCCTTTCTAAGGGGGCGGTCCGTGCAGCTTCACAGCGACGTCACTGAACCGCCGCCCAATCGCAGCGGAGGGGCGGAGATGAGCGGGACGTAACATCCCGCCCACCTCCTTCCTTCCGCATAGCGGCCGGGAGGCAGGTAGGGAGACGTTCCTCGCTCCTGCGGCGTCACACGCAGCGATGTGTGATGCCGCAGGAACGAGGAACAACCTCGTTACTGCTGAAGTAACGATTTTTGGGAATTAGGACCCGTGTAGCCGATTAGCGATAAATCACGCTTTTGCGACGATTTTACATCGCTGAACGCTGTTACACAAAGCTATATCGCTAACGATTGCGGAAGTGCGTCACCAAAACCGTGACCCCAACGACAAAATTCGGGCGATATCGCAGTGTGTAAAGCCCGCTTTACTCTGATCACTGTGTTCTGTCTTCGTAAGTTTACAGTTGGTTGTGCCGTACTTCTTCCATTTTTGGACAATTTTCAGAGAGATATTCAGAGCTTGGGCTCTTTTTTTATAAATTAACCCTACTTTACTCTTCTCCACATCTATATCCCTGACCTGTCTGGTGTTTTCCTTGGTTTTCATGATTCTGTTTATCCCTGACCTGTCTGGTGTGTTCCTTACTTTTCCTGATGCTGTTATATCCCTGACCTGTCTGGTGTGTTCATTAGTTTTCCTGATGCTGTTTTATCCCTGACCTGTCTGGTGTTTTTGTTGGTTTTCATGATGCTGCTTTATCCCTGACCTGTCTGGTGTGTTTCTTACTTTTCCTGATGCTGTTATATCCCTGACCTGTCTGGTCTGTTCATTAGTTTTCATGATTCTGTTTTATTCCTGACCTGTCTTGTGTGTTCCTTACTTTTCCTGATGCTGTTATATCCCTGACCTGTCTGGTGTGTTCGTTAGTTTTCCTGATGCTGTTTTATCCTGACCTGTCTGGTGTTTTCCTTGGTTTTCATGATACTGCTTTATCCCTGACCTGTCTGGTGTGTTCCTTACTTTTCCTGACGCTGTTATATCCCTGACCTGTCTGGTGTGTTCATTAGTTTTCCTGATGCTGTTTTATCCCTGACCTGTCTGGTGTTTTTGTTGGGTTTCATGATGCTGCTTTATCCCTGACCTTTCTGGTGTGTTCCTTATTTTTTTTTATGCTGTTATATCCCTGACCTGTCTGGTGTGTTCGTTAGTTTTCCTGATGCTGTTATATCCCTGACCTGTCTGGTGTGTTCGTTAGTTTTCCTGATGCTGTTATATCCCTGACCTGTTTGGTGTGTTCGTTAGTTTTCCTGATGCTGTTTTATCCCTCACCTGTCTGGTGTGTTCCTTACTTTTCCTGATGCTGTTTTATCCCTGACCTGTGTGGTGTGTTCCTTAGTTTTCCTGATGCTGTTTTATCCCTGACCTGTCTGCTGTGTTCCTTAGTTTTCATGATGCTGTTTGATCCCTAATGTTCTCACCCAAACCTCTGAGGCCTTCACAGAACAGCTGTAGTTATACTAAGAAGAAATTACACACAGGTGCACTCAATTTACAAATTATGTGACTTCTAGAGGCATTAGGTCACCCAGAATTGTATTTAAAGATATTAGACTTAGAGGGGACTGAATACAAATGCACATCACAATTTTCAGATTTCATGTATCATTTCCTTTACACTTCACAAATACTTGCTACTTTGTGCTGGCATATCACATAACATCCCAATAAAATACATCTAAGTTTGTGGGGGGTAACATGGAAAAATGTGGAAACATTAATGGGGTATGAATACTCTTTCACTACATTATATATATTTCCACTTGCTACTTAGTGTTGGTGTATTACATAAAATCCCAATAAAATACATTTTAATTTTGTGGGTGTAACATGAAAAAAATGGGGAAAGGTTAATGGGGTATGAATACTTTTTCAATACACTATATATATTAATACTTACTACTTGGTGTATTACATAAAATCCCAATAAAATATATTTGTTTGTGAGTGTAACATGAAAAAAGTTAATGGAGGCATGAATACTTTTTCAATACACTATATATATTTATACTTGCCAATTTAGTGTTGGTGTATTACAGAAACTCCCAATAAAATACATTTAAGTCTGTGGGTGAAACGTGAACAAACGGGGAAAGGTTCATGGGGTGTGAATACTTTTTCAATACACTATATATTTATACTTTTCTACTTAGGGTTAATGTAGTACATTTAAGTTTGTGGGTGTGACGGGAAAAATTGGGGAAAAGTTCATGGGGGGTATGAATACTTTTTCAATACACTATATATTTATACGTTATACTTAGGGTTAATGTATTACATTTACGTTTGGGGGTGTAACGGGAACAAATGGGGAAAAGTTCATGGGAGTATGAATACTTTTTCAATACACTGTATATTTATACGTTATACATTAGGTTAATGTATTATATTTAAGTTTGTGGGTGTAACGGGAACAAATGGGGAAAAGTTCATGGGGGTATGAATACTTTTTCAATACACTATATATTTATGTTATACATTAGGTTAATGTATTACATTTAAGTTTGTGGGTGTAACGTGAACAAATGGGGGAAGTTCATGGGGTATGAATACTTTTTCAATACACTATATATTTATACTTTAGTTTAATGTATTACATTTAAGTTTGTGGGTGTAATGTGTACAAATGGGTAAAACTTCATGGGGTATGAATACTTTTTCAATACACTGTATATTTATAGGGCAGCACGGTGGCTCAGTGGTTAGCACTAGTCTTGCAGCGCTAGGGTCCTGGGTTCAAATCCCACCAAGGACACTATCTGCAAGGAGTTTGTATGTTCTCCCCGTGTTTGCGTGGGTTTCCTCCGGGTACTCCGGTTTCCTCCCACACTCCAAAGACATACAGATAGGGACTCTAGATTGTGAGCCCCAATGGGGACAGTATTGCCAATGTATGTAAAGCGCTGTGGAATTAATAGCGCTATATAAATGAATAAAATTATTATTAATTAAAATTATTATATGTTATACTTTAGGTTAATGTATTACATTTAAGTTTGTGGGTGTAACGTGAACAAATGGGGGAAAGTTCATGGGGGTGTGAATACTTTTTCAATACACTATATATATAGAATTCATTTAACAAGAGATGAAATCTATGTGGTTACTTCACTCTTTGCAGGACTACTTCTAGCCGAGCCGTCGTCTGGCGGGCTGTCACATGGGAGAAGTAATAAATCCTATATAGAAACAGAACATGACACGACGGTTTTCCTGGATCCGTGCATCGGTCACTCCAGCTGCATAACTCGCTCAATTGGGTCTGAAAACCACTGTGTGGCCACTGTTTGGCCTGTCGCAATGTGTCACGTGACTTCACTTTTTCATCCGTGGATGGGAAACGTAAATTTCAAATTAGAGATTACATCTCTTGCGGTACATCCAACGTCGTGTATTACGCGGTTTGCGGATGCTCACTAATTTATATTGGTCTGACATCTCGTGAGCTACGCATCCGCGTTAGGGAGCACGTGCGTGACATTGCGGCGGCCCGAACGGTGGATGATTTTGCCGCCTTAAAAACATTGCCGCGCCATTTTAAAATCTACCATGGATGTGATCCCAAATCTTTAATGGTTCGGGGCATTGAAGTCATCCATGGTGGTATTAGAGGCGGTAACATCAAAAGGAAACTTGCCCAACGTGAGACCAGATGGATGGTGACTCTTGGCACAGTCGCCCCATCTGGTCTCAACGAGGCCCTAAGTTTTGCCTCTTTTCTCTGAGATCACCGTTTTTGGGGTGGTCTTTTTTCCCCCCTTTATTTTTAGGGGTTTTTACTGTTTTTATTATTGCTTACATGTGTCTTGGTCTTTTTTGATCTGGGCGTGTATATATATAGTTCTTTACTTACATAATCTTTTTCTTTTTCCCTATTCTATGCGGCGCAGCTATAATTCCAGCTGTTATCCTCGCCCTTTTTGGTCCTGAAACATGATTGCCTCCCATATGCCTCTACTTTCAAGCTACACACGGACCCCTGGAATTAACGCTACTTCATCTGTGATTAATGCTATGCATTTTATGTACATTTATACTGTAACACACAATGTTGTTTATTATCAATGATTTCTGTGCATTATATGTCATTGCTGTGGTATGTGGTTTATCCTTCCGGGTCTTGTGCTTTCATTGGTGTGCGCTTGCCTGCATCTCACCGACGGCTCTGCTCTCCCTGGCTGTCTCTGTCTGACCTTTTGCGCATGAGCGGGAGCTATGGAGACGCGTCCCCGCTCCCGCGCATGCGCTGGGTCATGACGGCCAGTGGGAGGTGCTGGGTCTGTGCGGTGCGATGTGCGCACGCGCCGGGTATAATCGGTGAGGCACATCAGCTGGACGCCGGGCTATTTATAGTAGCCCTGCCGCATTTGTTACCCACTCCCTGATGAAGCGAACACACCACTAAAACGTGAAACGTACGTTGGAGTTCTTTTGGGGGGGGGGAATTCCACCCTCCTGGTCACCTCCGGAGTTTTTCTGCAATCCTCTGGTTTACAATATACAGGTTCACAGGTTGGTTTCAATGTAGTGTGCACATGCATCAGTATCCTCTCTTATTTGGTCTGACCTTTTCAATCTTAATGAACTTTTGTTCTTATACTCTCACCATTAAGGTATATGGTGCATGTGTTCCAACATTGCCGCCTGTGTATCCTGTTCACCACTCCTGACATAGGGTTACATGTCCATTTTATGCCTTAGATTGTGATGTTACAAATTATTTGGACACTTCTATTTGTTTACCCTTGACATATGTGGTTTAGGTAGGGAGACTTGAAATTAAGGCTCTATACTATACTATGTGCAGATCTCTGGTTTTTCTTGCCCTCTTTCATCTTTGTCCCCTCTTGTGCCTTAATATTTGCCTGGTCTTTTGACCTTGTAATCTTCGATTTTATGATCTTTTGTACCAATAAATTGACTTTTTTGAAGCATATCTACTCCTAGTTCTCTGATTGTTATGCTATTTGAGTAGCTCTTCAGTAGTGTGGTGTTTCTATGTATGACCCACCCTACTGTGTTTCTTCATGCACATGGACATATGGTGTCTAATCTAGAGTCATTTACAGTGCAGATCAATGCTGCCACGTTCCTTGTCTCGCAGGGACACATCTGGTTCTACATAGTAGAAAGATTGAAATTCCTTCCCACAATCGTACCAACGTCAAGAGTTGTAGCTGAAAAGTTTCCGCTGGATAATCATAGTCACAACATAGTCACCCTCTGCCCACCCTTTTAAGACCTTCATCAGTTTGAGGGATGGGGCAGGCTCAGGGTATTTAAGTCTTGGGTGTCAAATTCTATGGAAGCGCAAAATCTCCTTTCCGATTTACGAAATCATCCAAGACACCCAGATGAAGTGAGCGCCCTCCCAATGAAACAACAAAGCTCTCAAAATAATGACGTTAGCTTTGTCATCTCGGTCACGGTCCATGCAGGCACAACGGATGATCACAAACTCATTCCTGCTGCTGCGCTCTGCATTGGCAAGAGTAGGTTTCAAGGGTTTGAGCTAGTGATAAGGTTAGGGCTAGGACAAGGGTTAACACTCTGGGTATGCCTAGGACTAGTTTTAGGATAAGGATTTGGGCTTGTGATAAGGGTACGGCTAGAACTAGGGTTAGTAATATGGGTATGGCTTGAAATGGGGTAAGGGCAAGGGTTTGGGCTAGTGATAAATGATAAATATAGGTCTAGGACTAGGGTTAGGATGAGGATTTGGGCTATTGATAAATGTAGGACTAAAGTTAAACAAGGGTTTTGGCTAGTGATAAGGGTAAAGTTAGGACTAGTGATAAGGGCATGGCTATGACTAGGGTTAGAATAAGGGTTTGAGCTAGTGAAGAGGTTAAGGTAAGAACTAGGGTTAATAATATGGGTATGGCTAGGACTAGTCTTAGGATAAGTGTTTGTGCTAGTAATAAGTGTAGGATTAGGGCAAGGGTTTTTGCAAGTGATAAGGTTAGGGTTAGGACTAGGGTTAGGGTAAGGATTTGGGCTAGTGATAAGAGTAGGTCTAGGTTAGCAATATGGGTATGGCTTGGACTAGGACAAGGGTTTGGATTAATGATAAAGGTAGGGCTAGGACTAGGTTATGGCAAGGATTTGGGATACTGATAAGAGAAGGACCAGAGTTAAGACAAGCATTTTGGCTAGTGATAAGGGTAGGTCTATGACTACGGTTAGGTCTAGTGATAAGGGTAGAACTAGGGTTAGGGCTAGCGATGAAGCTACTGCTAGGACAGGGTTAGAGCAAGGGTTTGGGCAAGTGATAAGGGTAGGACTAGAGTTAGGTCTAGTGATTAGGTTGCGTCTAGGACACGGTTAGGGCAAAGGTTTAGGCTAGTGATAAGAGTAGGGCTAGGACTAGGGTTAGGGCAAGAGTTTGGGCTAGTGATAGGAGTAAGACTAGAGTTAGGATAAAGGTTTGGGCTAATGATCAGGGTAGGGCTAGGGTTAAGTCTAGCGATTAGGTTGTATGCAAAACAAGAATGCCGTGGAGACACCATCACATGTTTCTCAACGCTGGCAGGAAACTAGCCAGGTCTTTCACCGGGAAGGAACAAATACAGGAAGGTCAGTCTCTAGTCAAGGAAACCGCCTATACCAAAACATGTTAACCATCCACAGACAGCTGTTTCGGGGTATTTGCCCCTCATCAGTGTGGAATAGGAAACTGGCTAGTGGGAGCAATGCCTAGTAGAAGACTACATAGTTAAGGATGGTTGACCTCGGGGAGATCAACATCCAACACCGCGAAGACACCATCACGTGTTTCTCAACGCAGTGACACTAGAAAAAGGCCTCTTGGGCCAGTTTCCTACTCCACACTGATGAGGGGCAAATACCCCGAAACAGCTGTCTGTGGATGGATACCATGTTTTGGTAAAGGTGGTTTCCTTAACTGGAGACTGCCCTTCCCGTGGTTGTTCCTTCCCGGTGAAAGACCTGGCTAGTTTCTTGCCAGCGTTGAGAAACATGTGATGGTGTCTCCGCGGCATTCTTGTTTTGCATATTTTCCCAGGGGACCTTGTTCTAGTGTCACTGCGTTGAGAAACACGTGATGGTGTCTCCGCGGTGTTGGATGTTGATCTCCCCGAGGTCAACCATCCTTACCTATGTAGCGATTAGGTTATGACTAGGACAGGGTTAGGGCAAAGGTTTGGGCTAGTGATAAGGGTAGGGCTAAGGTTAGGGAAAGAATTTGGGCTAGTGATAAGAGTAGGACTAGAGTTAGGACAAGGGTTTTGGCTAGTGATAAGATTAGAGCTAGGACTAGGGTTAGATCTAGTTTTAAGGGTTTGGCTAGGACTAGGCTTGGGGCGAAGTTTTGGGCTAGGGTAATGAAATTGTTACTTGTTTACTTTTTATTACATTTTTGTCATACAATATACAGTGTAACAAGCTGCCGTTGCTTTTTTTTTTTTGCTCCAAATCTATACTTTTATCTTTTACCTTAGTGGAGTTAATTTATTATGAGCTGAGTGCTAAAAGTCTATCAGAAAAAAAAACAATTTTGTTGCGCATTTTGCAACTTTTCTTTTTTTCCCTTCATTTTATAGTCACTCTCGTGGATAGGAGTGGGACAAATTTACCTTAATTTACACCAGAAATGATCTTAAATTACTATACAAATTACAAAGTTGTATTATTTTTGGATGAAATATTAGCGGCCGGGGAGGAGGAGTCTTTGCTCGTGCACATTATCAGCACATACACCAAACATGGAGAAGCCGCTGATATGATACCGGGGATGTTCTGTAGTCATTTTTTATTCTTTTCCCAAGTTGCTTGTTCGCTCACTTATTTATCATCATTCACGAACAAGGTATGTCAGAAGATAAAGCAGAAAGCATTGCTTCCTCCCAGAGGTGATGTTCAGCGCTTGTTTAATATGACGACTTTATGATTGCTCAGTCATTCCCGCATTTTGCTTTTATATCTCTATAATTACCAGTGATGTTACCGTTCTGAAAAATTCTACAAAGAGTTTCTTGATTATTCCTTTTTTTAAAAGGTAGAAGTTATGTGATACTTTGCTAAGCTGCAAAACTGTAATTTAAAGGTTTTTCTTAAGAGAATAAGTTATCCACTATATCCATGGGTGGTGGGGACCACCAGAGGAGAAGACTTCAAGGTCCCACCCTTAAGGGAACCTGTCACCACTTTTTCGGCCTATAAGCTGCGGCCACCACCACCGGGCTCTTATATACAGCATTCTAACATGTTGTATTTAAGAGCCCGGGCCGGGGGTATAACATAAAAAACACTTTATAATACTTAGCTAACGGTCACGCTGTGGGCTTTTTGGACGTCTCCGTTGTCTGGTGCCGGCGCCTCCTCTTTCGGCCATCTTCGTCCTCTTTCTGAAGCCTGGGTGCATAACGCGTCTACGTCATACACACTCGTCGGTCCTGCGCAGATGCACTACAATACTTTGGTCTTCCCTGCTCAGGGCAGATCAAAGTGCGCCTGCTGAGAACCTGAATGCCGGCGAGTGTGGATGACGCCGGACCCGTCATGTACCGCGGCTAGAGAAGAAGAAAAACAAAGATGGCCAAAAGAGGCGGCGCCGGCACCGGACAACGGAGACGCCCATAAGGCCCACAGCGTGACTGTTAGGTAAGTATTATAAAGTGTTTTTTATGTTATACCCGCGGCCTGGGCTCTTATATACAGCATGTTAGAATGCTGTATATAAGAGCCCGGTGGTGGTGGCCGCAGCTTATAGGCCGAAAAAGTGGTGACAGGTTCCCTTTAAGACTATAGAGGTCAAGAAATATCATCAATATCATGTTGATACCAATAAAACCTCGCCACCTCCTTAAGAAACTCCCCTCTCTTTATCCAGAAAAAGATTTTCGGTGACAAATTTTAACTTTCACCATAAATATTATGGCTATTGAGAAGACCGACCCCCTAGAAGATCCCTTTTCCAGCAGAATTTTGGATGGTCAGTTCACAAAGGTTTCACTGTACAGTTGTCTACTTCTTTACCTTTTCTTTAGGAACAAGACGTTCCAGGATGAGAAACACAAGATGAACAGATTCGAAAAAAGCTCAATTTCACGATACTCTGTCAGGAGATGTCTATTCAATAATATCTCTCTTTATGTTTCCATCATGTGGTCCTCAGGTGAGTTGTAGTCTATCAGGACTTGATGCAATAATGTATTGAATTAGTTTTCTGCAAAATTGGAGTCCTTAAAAGTGTGTTCTTCAGTTTAGACATTATCTTCTATCAACTGGATAAGGAATAACTTTCCTAACGCTGGGGGTCTGACTGTTGGGACCACCACTTCAGAACCAGAGCTCTGAAAAGCCCTGAGTGAATGGAGTGGTGGTTGATCATGTGCACAGCCAGTGCAAGCTGTGATGTGCTGGTCTTCCTTAGACCCATAAAGAAAAAAATGCAGTGTCAGTGGCCTTGATCGACCACCACTCCATTCACATGGGGCTCTTTAGAGCCCTGGTCATCAGGATCAGTGGGGGTTTCAGTCGTTGGAACCCACACGATCAGGAAGCTATGCCCCATCCTGTGGATAGAGGATAACTTCCAAACATGAGAATTTCCCTTTAACACAATTCAGGAAACAATAGGAATGGTGGATACATCTAAATTTATGATTCATGCCTTAAAGAACTGACAATGGTCATCCATGATTGGCTCCAAATGATAGTAGTACAAAGAGCCAGACCCATTTAAGCGCCTGAAATCATATAAGGGCCTGATGTAATTTAAGCACCTGACCACATTTAAGTGCCTGATCCCATTTAAGCGAATGACCACATTAAAGCACCTGACTCCATTTAGGTGTCTGATCCCATTTAAGCACCTGACTCCATTTAAGTGCCTGAACTCATTTAAGTGCCTGACCCCATTTAAGCAACTGACGTAATTTAAGTGCCTGACCCCATTTAAGCACCTGACTCCATTTAAGCATCTGACCCCTTTTAAGCGTATGACCCCATTTAAGCACTTAACCCCATTTAAGTGCCTGACCCCATTTAAGTGCCTAATCCCATTAAAGCGCCTGACCCCATTTAAGCGCCTGACCCCATTTAAGCGCCTAACCCCATTAAAGCACCTGACGTTATTTAAGTGTCTGACCCCATTTAAGTGCCTGATCTTATTTAAGTGCCTAACTCCATTATTAAAACGCCTGACCCCATTTAAGTACCTGACCCCATTTAAGTGCCTGACCCCATTTAAGCACCTAACCCCATTAAAGTGCCTGACGTTATTTAAGTGCCTGATCCCATTTACGCACCTGACCCTATTTAAGTACATGACCACATTTAAGTACATGACATCATTGAAGCACCTAACCCCATTAAAACACCTGACCTCATTTAAGCACCTGATCCCATTTAAGTACCTGACCCCATTTAAATGCCTGACCCCATTTAAATGCCTGACCCCATTGTGCCTGACCCCATTTTTTAATTTCCTGGCACCCTGGTGAGCAAACGACATACCGATGATACAACACTCTTTCATCATTTTTCATCACAATTAGTATTCTTTATGATTGAGGTCAGTGGGTGATTAATAAAAAAAATCTGATGGAAATGGAAGAAATTATGACAATTTGATGAAAGTCTAAGATCAAAACTGCAATAATTGAATATATATACATACCGTACTGTGCGAAACTTTAAGGTACAGTGCCTACAAGTAGTATTCAACCCCCTGCAGATTTAGCAGGTTTGATAAGATGCAAATAAGTTAGAGCCTGCAAACTTCAAACAAGAGCAGGATTTATTAACAGATGCATAAATCTTACAACCCAACAAGTTATGTTGCTCAGTTAAATTTTAATAAATTTTCAACATAAAAGTGTGCGTCAATTATTATTCAACCCCTAGGTTTAATATTTTGTGGAATAACCCTTGTTTGCAATTACAGCTAATAATCGTCTTTTATAAGACCTGATCAGGCCGGCACAGGTCTCTGGAGTTATCTTGGCCCACTCCTCCATGCAGATCTTCTCCAAGATATCTAGGTTTTTTGGGTGTCTCATGTGGACTTTAATCTTGAGCTCCTTCCACAAGTTTTCAATTGGGTTAAGGTCAGGAGACTGACTAGGCCACTGCAACACCTTGATTTTTTCCCTCTTGAACCAGGCCTTGGCTTTCTTGGCTGTGTGCTTTGGGTCGTTGTCTTGTTGGAAGATGAAATGACGACCCATCTTAAGATCCTTGATGGAGGAGCGGAGGTTCTTGGCCAAAATCTCCAGGTAGGCCGTGCTATCCATCTTCCCATGGATGCGGACCAGATGGCCAGGCCCCTTGGCTGAGAAACAGCCCCACAGCATGATGCTGCCACCACCATGCTTGACTGTAGGGATGGTATTCTTGGGGTCGTATGCAGTGCCATCCAGTCTCCAAACGTCACGTGTGTGGTTGGCACCAAAGATCTCGATCTTGGTCTCATCAGACCAGAGAACCTTGAACCAGTCTGTCTCAGAGTCCTCCAAGTGATCATGAGCAAACTGTAGACGAGCCTTGACATGACGCTTTGAAAGTAAAGGTACCTTACGGGCTCGTCTGGAACGGAGACCATTGCGGTGGAGTACGTTACTTATGGTATTGACTGAAACCAATGTCCCCACTGCCATGAGATCTTCCCGGAGATCCTTCCTTGTTGTCCTTGGGTTAGCCTTGACTCTTCGGACAAGCCTGGCCTTGGCACTGGTGGAAACTTTCAAAGGCTGTCCAGGCCGTGGAAGGCTAACAGTAGTTCCATAAGCCTTCCACTTCCGGATGATGCGCCCAACAGTGGAGACAGGAAGGGCCAACTCCTTGGAAAGGGTTTTGTACCCCTTGCCAGCCTTGTGACCCTCCACGATCTTGTCTCTGATGGCCTTGGAATGCTCCTTTGTCTTTCCCATGTTGACCAAGTATGAGTGCAGTTCACAAGTTTGGGGAGGGTCTTAATTAGTCAGAAAAGGCTGGAAAAAGAGATAATTAATCCAAACATGTGAAGCTCATTGTTCTTTGTGCCTGAAATACTTCTTAATACTTTAGGGGAACCAAACATAATTCTGGTGGTTTGAGGGGTTGAATAATAAATGACCCTCAGAATAAACTTTTCACAACTTAAAAAAAAAAAAAAAAAAAGAAATAACATTCTTTTTTGTTGCAGTGCATTTCACACTTCCAGGCTGATCTACAGTCCAAATGTCACAATGCCAAGTTAATTCCGAATAAGTAAACCTGCTAAATCTGCAGGGGGTTGAATACTACTTGTAGGCACTGTAGATGTGAAAAAATGCTGCTAAGTGGTAATGCTTTCAAAAATAGAAGTGTTATTAGGGTTTTATTACTATTATTCATATATCTGACTATTCGCCTACAAAATCCTATGACTTTATACAAGTGCATCAAGAAGAATTCATGCTGCGGACACCTAATATTGAAGATTTCTCTTTTGTTCATTCCCTTTGCATTTTTTCATTGATAATAACAAATAACTATTTGCACTTTTATTTTTTTAAGCGTCCCTACTTTTGCAGCATTTTTTCTACACCTGAATCTTTTGTATAATACTGTATATATCTTTTTATGCTTTTTTGTATATTTTTTATAGGCTAATTCTTTAAATCAGAAGAAATTCTCAATCTCCACTGTTTATTCTTCTGCTTTTAGGTTTTTGAAATTCCATAAAATGTTTCCAGATTATCATACGTTATAGGTTATGAGGCGCAGGATTAATGTCATTTTGCTGTATAGTCCTTACTAACGTGGTCCAGTGTTTGGGACGGAGATATAATACAGGTCTGGCTATGACAATAGGACTCTATGAATAGTAAGTATAACATAAAAGACCTAATACAGCACACCGCAGGTCTGAGGGATTTCAGCAACCCAACATCAGTAATGCACCGAGAGACAAATGCAACGAAATCAATAAAGTGTTTTTCGCATGATGCATGCAATCGATGTAAGCAGCATGTAATTGATTTTGATAGCACTGACCGCTAGGAGATTATTACGTCTTAACATTGGCAGAGTTGTCAATACCTGAAAGTAATTTCCAGGACATTTCAGTTGCCAAAGTGCAGAGACCATGACGGAAAATAGATGTATAAAATTGGCTTCTATTTTTCCCTTTGCGTTTTCTTCTTTTTTTATCTATACAATGAACCAGAGGTGGACTTATGTTGGCCAGCACAACATCCTATGCAATGCATTGTTTTTGCCCCTCACCCATTGGGGTGTATAGGCATCCAGTGTTTAAAGGGGTTGTGCATTATTAGAAAAACACGACTGCTTTCTGCTACTCAACTCCAGGTTGTTGTCATGGGGTAGGAATCTATGGAACAGGGGCTCCTAGGCTGACCCTAAGACTGGGGCCCTTGCGCTGTCTCGACGGTAGGCTCTAATGTAGCCAGGTTTGAGCCTCCAGCATGACCCTGTCTCCTGTCTGAGCCCTGATACTACTCCTCCCCCACCCTGGGAGCGGGCCGGAAGCCCAGTAACAAAGACCCCACAAATCAGCACAGACAAGGGTAAACGAAAACTTGTGCACACTGCACTCAAACACAAAGGAGGGGCAATAAGTGAACTGGGGAGTAAAGCAAAAGGGGTAGGAAATAAATGCACAACTGGAGATTTCTCAGACACTACGTAGAGCTGCTGGTTGTTGATAACCATAGAACTGGATAACCACAGGAACCAAGGAAGCAGAAGCTATATCCGGCACTCAGCCCCAGAAACCAGAACCTTATAAAAGGTGAAGGTGACTGAGGATGGTAATCAGCAGCCAGAGCTCCCAGCAGATGATCACAAGCCAGCAGGAGTCAATTCCAGCTGTACTGGAGAGCAGTGAAGACAGAACCAGCTGACACCGAAGACAGGCTGTGCAAGTAAGGGATTACAGGCTGCTTGTCGGACTCTGCAGTGTGAACAGAGTCTGACGACGCCATGACAACAGCGAGTGCAATGCCGAACATCGCACGACATGTGTGTCCGGTATTGCAACTTAGCCCCATGGAAGTGTATGGAGCTGAGCTGCAGTACCAAACCAATGTAAAGAGTAGCCCTATTTCTGTAAAAAAAAATATTCAGCATTTTCTAATTATCGACAACCCTTTTTAAAAGAAGTTATCCAAAATTTCAATGAGTTCTTGGTGGTCCTTACATAAAAAAAACACATTCACACCTACTGTATCCTCACCACTCCTCTGTTGTTTTGGTCCTAACCAGAGTCTCCTATCCATCTCATGGCTTTCTCTACCGGGCAGGAGCATCATCTGACTTATAGCCAATGAGAGGCCAATGATTGGTAGTAGCGGTCATGTTCCAGATGAAACAAACTCCAAGCTTTTTCTTCCAGCTTGGATGTCACATGATGGAATCTGGCTGCAACAGTCATGTGACCACCATAAACCCATTTCTAAACTAAAAAAAAGTAGTAGACAACTGCTTAAATTTCTTAAAGCAGTATTTTCAAGGTAATAAATTAATTTAATTAGTTAGACAGAATAAAAATAAGCAAGTTTGGAATTGACTTGCTTTTTCTATGTGCTGCCATTCTCCTGCAATGAAAGCTTTTACGTCTTTTACAGTGTAGAGTGGGCTTCCATGAAGCTTGGGTACTAGAGCCTTCCCATACCCTGTCCTGAGCGTGGACAATGGTTACAATCCAGAAACGAAGTTAGCTATACCACCCTCTTCTTTCCAGGCCATTGATTTCTATTGTTTACCTCCCTCTGAGCTCCTGAAAAGCTGCTGTTATAAGTCTTGCAAAATCAACAGTCCCCTCTATCGGCTACTTTGGCTTCCATGAACCTCAGTCATTAGAACCTTCCCATACCCTGCCCAGAAAGTAGACAGTGGTTACAATCCAGAAGAGCAGTTAGCTATACCACTCTCTTCTTTCCAGCCCATTGATTTCTATCATTTTCCTCCCTCTGAGTTCCTGAAAAGCTGCTGTTATAAATCTTGCAAAATCACCGGTGCCCTCTATCAGCTTCTCTGGCTTCCATGAAGCTCGGCCACTAGAGCCTTCCCATACCCTGCTCCAAGAGTGGACAGTGGCTACAATCCAGAAGAGAATTTAGCTATATAACCCTCTTTTTTCCAGGCCATTGATTAACTGCCTCTCAGCTCCTGACAAGCCGCTGTTATAAATCTTGCAAAATCACCGTTATCTCTATGTGGAGATATAGTTATAACAGTGTAGACTCCAGAACAAACCACTGACTGTTTCACAGGAGAACCTGGGCTGAACTTTATAGTTCTCAAAAAGCTACGGTTCTATTCACCAGAGCTGTCACTCAAGGAAGAGAGACCGCCCTGCTAGAAAATAAAAAGTAAAAAAAAAAGGATTGAAAAGCTGAGTCCTGCTCAATAGACAACTTGAGAGCACCCCTTTAAGAACGCAGCTATTTTTGGACCTTGAGAACAAAGCAATTTTTTTCTTTTCTTTTTTTAAAAAGTAATTTGTTGTTGCCATATTCTGACATCTTCACCTTTTTTATTGTTACATTAGTGGAGTTGCAAACAGAATTGTTTTTTGATGGATGAGATGACATTTTCATTGGTGCCATTTTGGTGTAGATGTGATTTTTTTTTCATTCCTTTTTATTCCACTTTTGGGGATATTTCTAAATGTAAAAACAGTACTTCTAGCATTGTTACTTTTTATATATATATAGTACAGACCAAAGGTTTGGACTCACCTACTCATCTCTAGGACAACTGTTAAGAGGAGGCTTTGTGCAGCAGGCCTTCATGGTAAGTAAAATAGCTGCTAGGAAACCACTGCTAAAGACAGGCAACAAACAGAAGAGACTTGTTTGGGTAAAGAACACAAGGAATGGACATTAGACCAGTGGAAATCTGTGCTTTGGTCTGATGAGTCCAAATTTGAGATCTTTGGATCCAACCACCGTGTCTTTGTAGAAAAGGTGAACGGATGGACTCTACATGGCTGGTTCCCACCGTGAAGCATGGAGGAGGAGGTGTGATGGTGTGGGGGGGCTTTGCTGATGACACTGTTGGGGATTTATTCTATATTGAAGGCATACAGAACCAGCATGGCTACCACAGCATCTTGCAGTGACGTGCTATTTCATCCGGTTTGCGTTTAGTTGGACCATCATTTATCTTTCAACAGGACAATGACCCCAAACACACCTTCAGGCTGTGTTAGGGCTATTTGACTGAGAAGGAGAGAGATGGGATGCTACGCCAGATGACCTGGCCTCCACAGTCACCAGACCTGAACCCAATCGAGATGGTTTGGGGTGAGCTGGACCGCAGAGTGAAGGCAAAAGGGCCAACAAGTGCTAAGCATCTCTGGGAACTCCTTCAAGACTGTTGGAAGACCACTTCCGGTGACTACCTCTTGAAGCTCATCAAGAGAATGCCAAGAGTGTGCAAAGCAGTAATCAAAGCAGAAGGTAGCTTCTTTGGAGAACCTAGAATATAAGACATATTTTCAGTTGTTTCACAATTTAAGTATTTCATTCCACATGTGTAATTCATAGTTTTGATACCTTCAATGTGAATCTACAATTTTTAGAGTCATAAAAATAAAGAAAACTCTTTAAATGAGAAGATGTGTCCAAACGTTTGGTCTGTACTGTGTGTATATATATATATATATATATATATATATATATATTTTTTTTACTTTTTATATTTGTCCCACTACGGGAGTTTAAATGCTCATATAATACAAGTATAAACTAATGTGCTGCCGTGACACATGGCGGGAGAAGGCGATGGGCTGACAGAGGGAGCTCCGACGAGAGCCACACCCAGTTGGCTAAAATAGTGAAGAAGGAGCCACATATCAGGAAGGGAGTGTCATGAGTGAGTCCCGCTCTGGGGAGACCCTGGCGAGTCTGGGGCCAGAAGGTTACAACGCCTTACGCAAATCCACTGCTTGTATTTGAGTGAAATTTACTTCCTGTTTGCTGTAGGGATTAAGGACTCTTTCCCGTCTGGGTGTCCTTTGTAGCCTTAATCTCAGGTGCAGCTCTTTTGTGACCACTCCCCTTCACTATAAAAAGTCACGTATCTTATCATCTGATGTTGGTGATAGAATCTTTCTATCATTCTTAAGCTGGGTTTACACACTGCAACATCGCAAAGGACATCGCTGTAACGTCACCGGTTTGGTGACACAATAGCGACCTCCCTAAGTCTCTGCTAAGTCTCTGGTGAGCGTTCAAACAGGCAAACCTGGCCAACAACGCAACAGCGATCCGGACCTGCAGAGCGACCTAGCTGGTTGTTGGGGACGTTGATAAGCAGCCTTTTGAAAGGGAAGTTGCTAACAAAGTCGCTGCAAAGTCTTCACACACTGAAACTTCATGCTGCACAGCGGGAAACAAAGGACCTAGGAATGGTCCTAAACGACTTGTAGTGATCAGCAACTTCCAGCAACTTCACAGCAGGGGCCAGGTCGCTGATAGGTTTCACACACTGCAACATCGCAAACAACATCGCTATTGCGTCACAAAACCGGTGACGTTACAGCGATGTCGTTTGAGATGTTGCAGTGTGTAAACCCAGCTTTAGGGTATGGTTCCACTTGCTCACAGCTTCCAAGGTGAGAGCATCAGAAGCGATATGCTAATGACCCTCTGCTGCGAGCGTCAGACAGGGGGTCATGTGACTGTGATGCGATCTTGCGATCGGTTCACAGCTGCAGAGAAAAAGGAGGGAACACTTTCTCCCCATCTCCTCTCCAGCCTGTCTCTTCGCATATTGCACTGCACTTGGATGACATGCGAGTGCAGTGCGATGTTTCACACGCTCCCATAGACTTGTATGGGTGCATGTGAGCCAAGACTCTCTGCCAAACGCAGTATGCTGCAATTCATTTCTCATGCCGATATGGCAAGAGAAATCAATCGCAGATGGACACTGCCCTATAGTTTTGCACTAAAGTGAGAGCAATCTGATGTTTTATCGCATTGCACTCGTCCATTCTAAATGCAAGTGGAACCGAGCCCTTATGCTGACCTTTTTGGAAGGAGATAGTCTCTGGAAGAAGCTGAGGAGTTGTCACAGTTGCAGCTGTGGTGTTTAGATGCATTGGAGCTGCTTGAAGTGTTTTTCCTTATACAGTGGAACCTTGGTTAACGAGAACAATCCATTCTGGGACTGTGCTTGTTAACCAAGTTACTCGTCTAGAAAAGCAAAATTTCCCATAGGAAATCATTGCAATGCAGACAATTCGTTCCACAACTTGTTAAATGTCCCATCCTGGTCCCCTTTTGTGCTATTCCACACACGTACAAAAACGCACAAACACACACAAACACACACACATATTATGCTCACCTTACCTTCCATTCCCTCGCCGGCCTCCTGGTTCTTGTAGTTCACCGGTACAGGATGCGTATCTGGTAACCATTGCGACCGATGTCGGAGCTTCTACTGCCAGAGCACTAACGTCAAAGGCATGAGCTGCTTGCCTCTGATTGGCCAGCGTGCTGCCTTTGAGTAGCGGCTGACAGCGGAAGTTCATCCCTCATCACGATGGTTACCGACACACATCCTGTAGCGGCAAACTACAAGAACCGTGAGGCCGGCGATGGAACAGTAGTTAAGGTGAGTACAATATGTGTGTGCGCGTGCGTGTTTGTGCATGTTTGTGCATGTTTGTGTGTGTTTGTGCGGACTGCAAGAACGAGTCAGAGCGCGGTGGATGTACGGAACCGGAAGTGTGTGTGGTGAGTATTTTGCTAGTACGGCAAAGCTTGCTCGTAAAGTGAGTTACAAATTTACAGCAAGCTTTGCTCGTTAAGCGGAATACTTGCTAACTGGGTTACTCGTTAACCAAGGTTCCACTGTATGTCTATTTTCCCCCATCTGTCTCTCTTCTTTTGTGTTGGATTATTGCGGTGGTGAGACTAGTGCTCTTGACGGCCTTCTCACTAGCCAGGGTGAGTTCAGGGCCTAGGAATGTGATTGGCAACTGGGGGGGAAGAACCCATATAGAGATGTTTGGTAGTGCAGGAATCAGCCTGAGGTTAGTGGCAAGATGTGGGTTCACTGTTGTATTGTATTCCCTGTGCAACCTGTTTGTTGCGGCGCTCGCCGGGAGTTTCCTTTTAACTGGCGGAACCCCGGTAGTTACTGCGTGACAGGAAGACGAGTAGGAACAAAAGAAAACCAGTGCAGATTCAACAGAAAAAAAGGATACATTTACGGCAAGAGACAGGTTCTTTTTAATGCACAAATTCAGAACTGCTTATAAAATGAGGTTCTAACATCCCACCTAGGCAAAATCATCCAAACCCCAAATCAATATTTGCCTAGTTCTGTCTATTATAACTGAGTAAATGTTAATATTAATTAGAAAAGCAAACGATGAGCCAAAACGTTAAATAAACCCACGAAACGCGTTAGTTATAATTCACTGCAGATCTCAATCTTGGAAGAATAATTTAATCAAAGTGAGTCAGCGACCGCACTAATCTCCTGGCAGCAAAGAAAAGGTTAATACAGTGTTTGCGGAGAGGAGGTCACTGTAACCTTTCCATCCCTCACCCCTGTAGCATCATTTTCATCCTTCATCAATCAATGTCTCTTTTTCTGAATGAGCGGTGCAGGACTGAAGTCTCCTTCACCTTTGCTCTTTTCGGCAGCGCTTCTCCTCGCTCCCATGCTGCAATTTACTCAAATCTCTAGTGCATCTGTCATTCTTGTCTGCCTTTATCACTTCCACTCATCTAGCACACAGAAGTGCCCCTAAAGGTCGCATGTAAGCTATGGAAATGTATGTATCCATGATAATTGTCATCCCCATAGAAGCCTGCATTGTAGCCCCATGGGCAGACGTCACAATGGTGCCTGATGGTGAATCAATTTGCAAGCACACAGTTAATACTCCTTCTAATCTACATTTTTGGTGTGATTTGTGCCTTTTTTTTCTAGTATGCTACAAATTTAACATTTTTCTGTGACATTTTTTATCTAATTTGCCTTGAACGCAGCGTGTCCTCTCCTGCGGGGCCGTGAGTGCTCTCCAAAGGAGACTGCAGATGCCCGTGCCCACGATCAGTTTTTGGGCAGCGGCGGACTATTTCTCTGTTCTCCCTGCGGAGAACACTCTCAGCTCCACAGCATAAATTGACATGCTGCGGCCCAAGAAGCCGCACCACATGTCAGCGTAGGTTACAGGAAGAACAATCACAGTGGGCATAGGATTTCTATTAATCTCATCCACTGTGCTCGTACTATAGAACGCAGCGTTTTGGTCGCAGTGAAAACATGTTGCATCCAAAATGCTGCAAACCCTGATAGTGTGCACTCACTCTTCAAATAAACAATTCCTAAAAAACTATTCTAAGAAGGAAACGCAGGGCACTGCTCAGCATCAAATATACCTTACTGGAGCAGCTGTTCACATTTAGCATGTAGCTGCGTTTTTTTTCAACTATCCAAGTGATTTGGCAGGATCTTGCTGCTGCATACCGTGGTGCTCATTCTTAGGTAAAAAAAAACCATCCAAAAATAATATATGGGAGAAACGAAGGCACTCACCACTTCTTGACGCGCAGAAAAACTTTTATTCACAGGTGGAGGTTATATGCTGTGGCAGCGGGGAACAGAAAGTCTGATGTGTTGTTCTGTCTATCCCCTCCCTGCTGCCACAGCATGTAACCTCCACCTGTGAATAAACGTTTTCTGCACGGTAAGAAGCGGTGAGTGCCTTTGTTTCTCCCACGTATTCCAAAAAAACGGAAAAACTCAATGCTCTACCATTGTGTGAAAATAACCAAAGCCGTATCAACGTGTGAAAGTAAACAAAGTCCTACAAATGTGTGAAAGTAAACAATGCCCTTCTCATGTGAAGTAAACAATGTCCTACCAATGTGTGAAAGTAAACAATGTCCTACCAATGTGTGAAAGTAAACAATGCCCTACCAATGTGTGAAAGTAAACAATGCCCTACCAATGTGTGAAAGTAAACAATGCCCTACCAATGTGTGAAAGTAAACAATTCCCTACCAATGTGTGAAAGTAAACAATGCCCTACCAATGTGTGAAAATAAACAATGCCCTACCAATGTGTGAAAGTAAACAATGCCCTACCAATGTGTGAAAGTAAACAATGCCCTACCAATGTGTGAAAATAAACAATGCCCTACCAATGTGTGAAAGTAAACAATGCCCTACCAATGTGTGAAAGTAAACAATGTCCTACCAATGTGTGAAAATAAAGAATGCCCTACCAATGTGTGAAAGTAAACAATGCCCTAACAATGTGTAAAAGTAAACAATGCCCTACAAATGTGTGAAAGTAAAAATGCCTACCAATGTGTGAAAATAAACAACGCCCTACCAATGTGGGAAAGTAAACAATGCCCTACCAATGTGTGAAAGTAAACAATGTCCTACCAATGTCTAAAAGTAAACAATGATCTAACAATGTGTAAAAGTAAATAGTGCCCTACCAATGTGTGAAAGTAAACAATGCCCTACCAATGTGTGAAAATGAACAATGCCCTACCAATGTGTGGAAGTAAACAATGCGCTACCAATGTGTGAAAGTAAACAACTACCAATGTGTGAAAGTAAACAATGTCCTATCAATGTGTGAAAGTAAACAATGTCTTACCAATGTGTGAAAGTAAACAATGACCTATCAATGTGTGAAAGTAAACAATGTCTTACCAATGTGTGACATTAAACAAGGTCCTACCAATGCGTGAAAGTAAACAATGCCCTACCAATGCGTGAAAGTAAACAATGCCCTTCCAATGTGTGAAAGTAAACAATGCCCTACCAATGTGTGAAAATAAACAATGCCCTACCAATGTGTGGAAGTAAACAATGCCCTACCAATGTGTGAAAGTAAACAACTACCAATGTGTGAAAGTAAACAATGTATTACCAATGTGTGAAAGTAAACAATGACCTATCAATGTGTGAAAGTAAACAATGACCTATCAATGTGTGAAAGTAAACAATGTCTTACCAATGTGTGACATTAACAAGGTCCTACCAATGCGTGAAAGTAAACAATGCCCTACCAATGCGTGAAAGTAAACAATGCCCTACCAATGTGTGAAAGTAAACAATGTTCTAAAAATGTGTGAAAGTAAACAATGTCCTACCAATGTGTGAAAGTAAACAATGCCCTACCAATGTGTGAAAGTAAACAATGCCCTACCAATGTGTGAAAGTAAACAATGCCCTACCAATGTGTGAAAGTAAACAATGTCCTACCAATGTGTGAAAGTAAACAATGTTCTAACAATGTGTACAAGTAAATAATGCCCTACCAATGTGTGAAAGTAAGCAATGCCCTACCAATGTGTGAAAGTAAACAATGCCCTACAAATGTGTGAAAGTAAACAATGCCCTACCAATGTGTGGAAAATAAACAATGCCCTACCAATGTGTGAAAGTAAACAATGCCCTACCAATGTGTGAAAGTAAACAACTACCAATGTGTGAAAGTAAACAATGTTCTATCAATGTGTGAAAGTAAACAATGTCTTACCAATATGTGAAAGTAAACAATGACCTATCAATGTGTCAAAGTAAACAATGTCTTACCAATGTGTGACATTAAACAAGGTCCTACCAATGCGTGAAAGTAAACAATGCCCTACCAATGCGTAAAAGTAAACAATGCTCTACCAATGTGTGAAAGTAAACAATGTTCTAACAATGTGTGAAAGTAAACAATGCCCTACCAATGTGTGAAAGTAAACAATGCCCTACCAATGTGTGAAAGTAAACTATGCTCTACCAAAGTGTAAAAGTAAACAATACCCTACCAATGTGTGAAAGTAAACAATGTTCTAACAATGTGTGAAAGTAAACAATTCCCTACCAATCTGCGAAATTAAACAATGTCCTCCCAATGTGTGAAAGTAAACAATTGCATAGATGTTTAACGCCTTAGGCTTGGTATGTGATACCCAATTTCCTTTGCAGTACAGAATTGTGAAACCAGGGGCACAGCTATTTTTCCAAAGTGTCTGAGGAGCCGTTCTTCTAAAATGACAACGCCAGGCTGCATGTTGCTCGGGCTACTGTAAGCAGCCTGTATTGCCTAATCCTGCTACCATTGCCTGCAGCATCTCTGAACTTGCCTCCCATCGAGCATATCTGAGATGTCAGTCGAAAATTAAGGCTCTGTCAGCAGTGGATCTTGATGATTTGCCCAAGTGCATTCAGCACAGCAGAACATTCCTCAGACCACCAGTAATACCCTTATTGATAGCAGCCGAGGCTGTAAGTTTGGGGATTCTTTTTATGGCACTTATACTCAATACCGAATAACTCAATATGTTTTGAACATTTAGATTCCATTTTTTTTATCATTTGGATATACTTTAGGCTGTCCTGTTATCATCCGTTATAACAAATTCGTAAGAGACCCGTTTGCAAAAAAGTTGTGGAAACACAACTTTTCTGTACGTTGTTAAATAATGGATGTCGGCTGGATCCGTTTTTAACATGTGGAGTCCATGGACAACGGATCCGTTAACGCATTGCAATGTATCATCCATTTGTAATGGATCCATTAAGAAAACAATGGATCCTTTATAAATGCAAGTACAACAGATGAGTAAATAGCAATGCGTTAACTGATCCATTGTCCTCCCATGTTAAAAAAAAAACCAGATGCAGCAGAAATCAGTTTCCAAATAGGTTCGTTCTAATGGATGACTACAGGACATGTGAGCTAGAAAACTTGCCGGCACTTCGTAATCTCATAGTCTGAACTGGTGCATACTGAACATTACATATGATATTCAAAATAGCAGTTGCACTCAAGTAAAGGGAAGGAGAAAAAAACAAGAATGTAGATGGTGAATATTGGAACACAAATAGGCATTACTGCCAAGAAAACATGAAAACATTTTTTTTTAAAAAATATGAGTTACTTAGCAAATAAAGGTGGCCATATTTACTTGTGCCAAGAAACCACGTCAAGGTGTAACTGTCATCTAGCTCCTACTCTAATTTATATGCCTCTCTTGTCCAAACTGACCTTTTATATGGACTAGAATAGAACCTGCAAAAGGAAAATTAAAACACCTGAAATAACTGGGAGGAGTGCACTGACAAAGGACATGAGATTTGGAAGTGCTGGCAATATTTCTATTTTGTATTATGGATTCATGTCCTTTGTCTGCGCACTCCTCCCAGTTATTTCAGGTGTTTTTAATTTTCCTTTTGCAGGTTCTCTTCTAGCGCATATAAAAGGTCAGTTTGGAGAAGAGAGGCATAGCAATTAGAGTAGGACCCAGATGAGAGTTACACCTTGACGTGGTCCTGGGCCAATTAAATTTGCCCACCTTTATTTGCCAAGTAACTCCTATTTTTCAAAAATATGTTTTCATGTTTTCAGTAATGCGTATTCACATTCCAATGTTCACCATCTACATTCTTGTTTTTCTCCTTCCCTTTACTGAGTGCAACTATTATTTTGGATATTGTATGTCATTTTCAGTATGCACCAGTTGAGACTATGAGATTAGGTTCTTTGTCAGTGCACTCCTCCCACTTATTTCAGGTGTTTTAATGTTCCTTTTGCAGGTTCTATTCTAGCCCATATAAAAGGTCAGTTTGGAGAAGAGAGGCATAGCAATTAGAGTGGGACCCAGATGAGAGTTACACCTTGACGTGGTGTCTGGGCACAAGTAAATTTGGCCACTTTTATTTGCTAAGTAACTCATTTTTTTTTTTTAAATATTTTCATGTTTTCTTGGCAGTAATGTGTGTTCACATTCCAATGTTCACCATCTACATTCTTGTTTTTTCTCCTTCCCTTTACTTGAGTGCAACTGCTATTTTGAATACAGGACATGTGAACTTAGCCTTACATGTCTATCAATCCTGTGATTTCCATAACGCTACGACTTTTCATTTTGTTCCTGCAAAGTCTATATATATATATATATATATATATATATATATATATATATATATATATATATATATATATATATATATATATATTTATTTATTTTTTATTTCTTTTTTTAGAGAGGTTGTTCCCTACTTTAACATTGATGGCCTGGCATAAGGATAGGTCATCAATATCTGATCAGCCGGGGTCTGACACCTCGCACCTCCACTAATCAGTTGTTCTCGGTCCCGGCAGCAGGCAGCCAGAAATGCTCAGTTCTGGAGCTGCTTCGTCTTCTGATAGCGGCTGTATACTGCACATCCGCCTCTTATTCATCTGAATAGCAGGCGGATGTGCAGTACATGGCCACGGTCACTATAAGAAGACGGAGTAGCTCCAGCGCTGAGCATTTCCGGCTGCCTGCAGCAGCCGCCGGGACCGAAAACAGCTGATCGTCAGGGTGCCGGGTGTCAGACCCCAGACGATCCAATATTGATGAGATATCCTAAGGATAGGCCATCAATGTAAAAGTAGGGGACAACCTCTTTAGGCAATGTGACCTATAAACAGCATTTTTTTTTTTTGTTTATAGTGCTCATGATTTCTGTAGAATAATGTGAAATTTTACCTGTCTATAAGAAATTGAAAATATATTTTTTTCTGACATCCAATATTGGCTATCTTTATACAGTTGTCTTCTTTTCGATCTTAAAGCTTGGTGACCATCATGAAGTAGGATGGCCATTCTAGTTACAAGCTCTGGTATTGTTGTGAACGTACGTCAAATTCAGCAGACATCGTGTGACATTTTCCAAAAATTGGTGCAAAATCAGAGAGTTGGCTTTCAAAAAAAGGACACTCGAATAGGAAATAGCTTCAAAACATTCCTCTGATCGTAACTCACCTGCCATGAGGCCAAACCGATCACAGTGGGCTACGTAATATGATAAATGTGGAGCCACTCACTAAGCAACCAAACTACAAAGCTGGATAAACATATGGCTGGGATGGTTTAGGAAAACCTGCACTCGCAGGGGGTTGGACCCGATGGCCCGAAAGGTCCCTTTCAACTCTACCATTCTATGATTCTATGATACAATATTTGTAAGCATATCAACTGTTATGTTCGTGGGGTGAGCACGGTACTAGTGGGTTCCCTGGACCGAAGGTACCATTCACTTGCCTGGGGGAGTGAACTGGACCGGCCGCCGAGTCTTCACTACTGCCTCCAAAGGTGGCAGCAGGTACACACGCTGGTAAGGAGACAGCAGAGGACAGCCCCAGTGGACCTGCGGTATCCCGGCAGCTGGTGTCATGGACACAGTACAGTCTTTAGTAGAAGCAACAGTAACAGAAGGCAGAGTAGTGGATCCGGCCAAGATGGATGGATACGGCAGCAGCGACCGGAGTGGATACTTGCGGCAGCTTGTATTGTACCAGACAGCTGGCGTAAGTGGTCATAGCAGCAGTAGATAAGAGGTGCGCTGAAACAGAGGTACAAATCAGCAGCAGAAGGTAGCACAAGTCAATAGAAAAGATTTAGCAGGCTCACCACTCAGTGATCTGGATCCACAAGTGCTGGGATGAAGTGGCTGGCGTCTACAATTCAATTGGAGGGAATCCCGCTCACAGTTCCTCATAAAAATCTTCAAGACTTTATTGACAGATTAAAATCATTCTTTATAATTGCGTATTCTGGGCATCCAGCCCCGCCTTACGCGTTTCGGACATGCATCCTTACTCATAGGCATGTGTGTCCGAAACGCATAAGCCGGGCCTGGATACTCGGAATACACAATTTTAAAGAAGGATTTTAATGTGTCAATAAAGTCTTGATTTTTATGAGGAACTGTGTGCAGGATTCCTTTATCCTTTTCTTGCATAGAAGGTAGCACAATATCAGCAGCAGCAGCTGCACTGAGGACTTAAGAACTAGCAACATAACTAACTCATTGCCCAGGTACCTCCCCTAAGGGGTAGATGCCTTAAATACCTGCAACCTCACAGTTAAACGAAGGCTATGTGCCCACGTTGCGTATTTGCGTGCAGTTATGCTGCGTGTTGCACTGCAGCGTAACTGAATGCGTCCAGCGTCCCCAGCACAATCTATAAAGATTGTGCATAATGAATGCACACGTTGCGTTTTAGAACGCAGCGATTTGCATGCTGCCAAAACCCTGCATTTTAAAAGGCAACAAGCCACTTATTCCGTGCGTTTTGGATGCAGGTCCTGCTCTGTCTATGGTGGGGGTTGCATCCAGAGCACATGAAATCGGCTTTTTTGATTGCATTCATTACGCAGTGTTTCTGCAGCGATTTGATGCACACATGTACTGTCAAATCGCTGCAGAAATTTCTGCAGGGACACGACGCAATGTGGGCAAATAGCCTAAGAGGCACTTCCGGATCAGGGTGCACAGGCCCTTTAAGAAAAGGGGCATGGCCACGCGCACACATTGGGCAGAACCAGGAAGCCTGTGAGATGTGCACAGCCTCTAGGAGACGACAGCATGAATCTAGGATGGGGCAGCAACCACAAGACGACCGGGCAGGTGAAAGAACCAACGTGCCCGCCAGTGCAGGGGAGCAGGACAGCGTGTGGACGCCGGTATTTGCGCTACACCAACTACTAATTAAGGGAAATAAACTGAATCTGTCAACATCCTTTTTATGGGTTGCAACATCTACGTATATTCATCAGCAAAGAAATTGCAATAAATTGTAAACTCAGAAATGCAAATTTGTGCAAAATGTGGATGAGGTCTAGTAGCTACACTTGGGGCTTAGGTGAATTCACACAAACTATACAGTTGTCGCAAAATCATGGTAAAAAAATGTTGTAAATTTGGCTACAATTTTGTAGCAACTACAGTACAGCAAAAAAGAAGCCACAAAAATGACACCGGTTAATCGATACATACCGTAGATTTGCAACTCCAGACCAGTGCCGGTATCGACAGCGAGATTAGGAGCGCAAAGTGACGAGGGATTCCTTCCAAGTGTTTCTGTTGTGACCAATCCTTTGAGAATATAACTGGTTTGTGAAGTAGATTGTGTCCTTTCATATGTTTCTTGAATCCCAAGGGAAAAGGGAATTTTTCCAGCGGTCAAGCCTCTTGATCATGCATCTTTATCTAAAAAACCTGCCTTATCTCCGAGATTACAGTAAACATGCGCGGCTCATTCATCATTCCGGATGAGCTGCCATTTACCGTACCTATTAACGCCACTCTACTGTACATGCTGCTGGGGAAAGCTGACTTTGATATACAGTATATACATAGAACAGAGGCAATAACCCGAATTACCGGCAGATGTTCAATGACACCACACGGACTGCAGCTTAGTATGTGCATATACCTGGAGACTATGCACCGAGCACGGATCCTCAAACTATACAGATGCACAACCGTGTCACTCAAAACGTCAGTGTTCCCCAAAGGACAAGAGCAAAACGTTCCAACAAAACTTTTAGAGACTAATAAAGCATTCTAATTTAAAGAGGAAGATTATGTCATTTATTCAACTTTATACAGGGGTATTATATTTTTGTACATGGAGCAGTATTATGGTAATTATATTCTTGTACATAGGAGGCAGTATTATAGTAGTTATATTCTTGTACATAGGGGCAGTATTATAGTAGTTATATTCTTGTACATAGGAGCAGTATTGTAGTAGTTATATTCTTGTACATAGGAGCAGTATTATAGTAGTTATATTCTTGTACATAGGGGCAGTATTATAGTAGTTATATTCTTGTACATAGGGGCAGTATTATAGTAGTTATATTCTTGTACATAGGAGCAGTATTATAATAGTTATATTCTTGTACATAGGAGCAGTATTATAATAGTTATATTCTTGTACATAGGGGGCAGTATTATAGTAGTTATATTCTTGTACATAGAGGCAGTATTATAGTAGTTATATTCTTGTACATAGGAGCAGTATTATAATAGTTATATTCTTGTACATAGGGGGCAGTATTATAGTAGTTATATTCTTGTACATAGGGAGCAGTATTATATTAGTTATATTCTTGTACATAGGAGGCAGTATTATAGTAGTTATACTCTTGTACATAGGGCAGTATTATAGTACATATATTCTTGTACATAGAGGCAGTATTATAGTAGTTATATTCTTGTATATAGGGGCAGTATTATAGTAGTTATATTCTTGTATATAGGGGCAGTATTATAGTAGATATATTCTTGTACAAAAGAGGCAGTATTATAACAGTTATATTCTTGTACATAGGAGTAGTATTATAGTAGTTATATTCTTGTACATAGGGAGCAGTATTATAGTAGTTATATTCTTGTACATAGGAGCAGTATTATAGTAGTTATATTCTTGTACATAGGCGCAGTATTATAGTAGTTATATTCTTGTACATAGGAGGCAGTATTATAGTAGTTATATTCTTGTACATAGAGGCAGTATTATACTAGTTATATTCTTGTACATAGGAGCAGTATTATAGTAGTTATATTCTTGTACATAGGTGCAGTATTATAGTAGTTATATTCTTGTACATAGGAGCAGTATTATAGTAGTTATATTCTTGTACATAGGAGCAGTATTATAATAGTTATATTCTTGTACATAGGGGCAGTATTATAGCAATTATATTCTTGTACATAGGGGGCAGTATTATAGCAGTTATATTCTTGTACATAGGAGGCAGTATTATAGTAGTTATACTCTTGTACATAGGGCAGTATTATAGTACATATATTCTTGTACATAGAGGCAGTATTATAGTAGTTATATTCTTGTATATAGGGGCAGTATTATAGTAGATATATTCTTGTACAAAAGAGGCAGTATTATAACAGTTATATTCTTGTACATAGGAGTAGTATTATAGTAGTTACATTCTTGTACATAGGAGGCAGTATTATAGTAGTTATACTCTTGTACATAGGGCAGTATTATAGTACATATATTCTTGTACATAGAGGCAGTATTATAGTAGTTATATTCTTGTATATAGGGGCAGTATTATAGTAGATATATTCTTGTACAAAAGAGGCAGTATTATAACAGTTATATTCTTGTACATAGGAGTAGTATTATAGTAGTATATTCTTGTACATAGGGAGCAGTATTATAGTAGTTATATTCTTGTACATAGCTGCAGTATTATAGCAGTTATATTCTTGTACATAGGGAGCAGTATTATAGTAGTTATATTCTTGTACATAGCTGCAGTATTATAGCAGTTATATTCTTGTACATAGGGAGCAGTATTATAATAGTTATATTCTTGTACATAGAGGCAGTATTATAGTAGTTATATTCTTGTACATAGGGGGCAGTATTATAGTAGTTATATTCTTGTACATAGAGGCAGTATTATAGTAGTTATATTCTTGTACATAGGGAGCAGTATTATAGTAGCTATATTCTTGTACATAGGGGCAGCATTATATTAGTTATATTCTTGTACATAGGGGCAGTATTATAGTAGTTATATTCTTGTACATAGGGTGCAGTATTATAGCAGTTATATTCTTGTACATAGGGGCAGTATTATAGCAGTTATATTCTTGTACATAGGGGGCAGTATTATAGCAGTTATATTCTTGTACATAGGAGGCAGTATTATAGTAGTTATACTCTTGTACATAGGGCAGTATTATAGCACATATATTCTTGTACATAGAGGCAGTATTATAGTAGTTATATTCTTGTATATAGGGGCAGTATTATAGTAGATATATTCTTGTACAAAAGAGGCAGTATTATAACAGTTATATTCTTGTACATAGGAGTAGTATTATAGTAGTTACATTCTTGTACATAGGAGGCAGTATTATAGTAGTTATACTCTTGTACATAGGGCAGTATTATAGTACATATATTCTTGTACATAGAGGCAGTATTATAGTAGTTATATTCTTGTATATAGGGGCAGTATTATAGTAGATATATTCTTGTACAAAAGAGGCAGTATTATAACAGTTATATTCTTGTACATAGGAGTAGTATTATAGTAGTATATTCTTGTACATAGGGAGCAGTATTATAGTAGTTATATTCTTGTACATAGCTGCAGTATTATAGCAGTTATATTCTTGTACATAGGGAGCAGTATTATAGTAGTTATATTCTTGTACATAGCTGCAGTATTATAGCAGTTATATTCTTGTACATAGGGAGCAGTATTATAATAGTTATATTCTTGTACATAGAGGCAGTATTATAGTAGTTATATTCTTGTACATAGGGGGCAGTATTATAGTAGTTATATTCTTGTACATAGAGGCAGTATTATAGTAGTTATATTCTTGTACATAGGGAGCAGTATTATAGTAGCTATATTCTTGTACATAGGGGCAGCATTATATTAGTTATATTCTTGTACATAGGGGCAGTATTATAGTAGTTATATTCTTGTACATAGGGTGCAGTATTATAGCAGTTATATTCTTGTACATAGGGGCAGTATTATAGCAGTTATATTCTTGTACATAGGAGGCAGTATTATAGTAGTTATATTCTTGTGCATAGAGGCAGTATTATAGTAGTTAGTAATTGCAATTCCTCTTCATAGATGATATACAATAGAATTTAATGAGGGGCTTGTTACACAATTTGTAACCAAAAATGACATTACAATGAAGGTTTGAGTCCCCTCTGAGCACATCTGTTATTTTTCTGCAGTCCATCAATGCCTTTATTTCAGCAATCTAGTAGAGTCTTCCAGTCGGAGTGTCCTTGTGTGAGGACTGCACCTCCATGCGCCTCCCTTCCAAGAATACAAAGCATGTAAGCAATTTAACAAATGGCTGGCAGGGTCACAGCCGTCTTGTTGACATAAAAGATATGTTATGTTAGGAAACTAAATCCTGAAATCTGCTGAAATAGCAAATGTTCATAAAACAATGGCCGGATCCCATTAACTGTTTCCCACCCACAAGGTAAAAAATGTCTTCAGGATGACTAAAGAAGACCACGCACCAATGAAAAAAGATAAAGCTTGATTCAGCTTTCATAGACTACTTGTTAAAGGGGTCACTTGACGATAAACTGATCACAAAGTGTCCCCTGGATCCCCAGTGATGAGCTGTGATCTGTTGAGAAACCTGCAGTAAGTGTTCAGTTTCCCTACAGCACCCCCGGAGGAGAAATTAGGTATTACACAATACCCATTCTTATCATTGGATAGAATGTGCAATCTAGGACAGGACAAGTCCTCCGATGTGGAAAAAACCTCTGATAAACCATACTCCACTTAACCCCTTCCCTCCGGGCAATTTTCCATTTTCAGTTTTCGTTTTTTCCTCCATTTGTTCCAAGAGCCATAACCTTTTTTATTTTTCAGTCAATATTGCCATATGAGGGCTTGTTTTTTTCGGGACGAGTTGTACTTTTGAACGACACCATTCATTTTGCCCCATATTGTACTGTAAAAGGGGAAAAAAACTCCAAGTGCAGTGAAATTGAAAAAAATGGACAATTCAACTACTGTTTTTTGGGCTTTTTATATACCACAGTTACTATATGGTCAAACTAATGTGTCAGTATGATTCACGAGGTGGGTACGAGTTCATAGATACCAAACATGTATACTTTTACTTTTATGTAAGTGGTGAAAAAATATTCAGAATTTGTAAAAAAAAAAAAAATAATTGCGCTTTTGTGGCCATTTTTTCGAGACCCGTAGCGTTCTCATTTTTAAGGATCTGGGGCTTAGTGATGACTTATTTTTTGCGCCTTGTGCTGACATTTTTAATTATACCATTTTTGGATATACGTGATGTCTTTATCGCCTGTTACTGCATTTTAATGCAATTTTGCATCGACCAAAAACCGTAATTCTGTTTTGTTTTGTTTTTTGCTTCGCCATTTACCGATCAGATTAATTGATTTTATATTTTGATAGATCGTAGATTTCTGAACGCGGTGATATATGTGTATATTTTATTATTGCTGTTTTATTTTCAATGGGACAAAAGGAGGGTGCTTTGAACTTTTAGGTTTTTGGTTTTTTTTTCATATTTTTTAAAAGTTTTGTTTCTTACATTTTTTTATTGATTTTATTAGTACCTTTAGGGGAGACTTTATGCTTGCACTGTCCAATCACTTCTGCTGTTCAAAGCAGGACATCAGCATCGCTCTGTATAGCAGAGATGATGATCTCCTGTGAGTGCCAGCACTCTGCTGCCATTCACAGGAAGTGAGTCATCACAGAGACAGGAGTAATCATCTGCCCCCCTGTCATGACAACCCATCGGCACCCCGTGATCACGGTGGCAGGGAACAGCGCGATCCCCGCCAGAGGTGCAGTAGATTGTGCTGTCAGAAATTGACAGTGTGATCTAAGGGGTTAACAGGCATGGGTGGATCGAAGATCCACCCGTGCCTGTTACCTTCACGTCTGCTGATCAGATCAGCAGACATATGAGGGGAATAATGCAGGCTCGCCGCATGAGCTTGCATTAAAGGGCCATACATGGCCAAGGACATATATGTGACGCCCTAGACCCCAGGGGTCACAGATAATTACATCAGCCACATACACACACACACCCCCGCCCCCTGTGAGGTCACACACATGTCACCCGAAAGGGAGACCTGATGCCTCCCCCAGGGCAAGTAGAGCACACCAGGTGGGCGGAGTCAGGTGGAAAGACACGCCCACCGAGGAGACTACTGTCCTGGGGCAGGAAGTTCAAGGAGTTGAGTTTGGAGAGTTACAGTGACAGGTGAAAAAGGAGAGAAACTGTCAGGGACCCGGGTAGGAGCCTGGGCCCCTTAGAGAACGTCAGGCAGGCGGTGGTGGCCGTCTGCAGGAGTACCGGTACAGCAACTGGCGGAACCGTACGGACCGGGCCTGGGTTGTGGCCCGCCGGTCCCGAACCGGGGAGTCAAACGTGTACCGGAGCACCAAAAAGAAGGGTACTCAGACCCTGTTCTAGCTTAGAAGCCACTGAGTATAGGCAAATTGACTGATTGCTGGCCGGACCTCACGAGTTCATCCACAACCAAAGTCCCGAAAGTAGGCAAAAGCCCACCGAGACCGGGTGAGCGCCACCGCCAAGGGCCAAACACCCGATGGGCCAGCACCGGCAGCTCAACGCTGGGGAGCGGGCTACCGCTGCTCAGGCAGGGGGAGCCGAAACACAAACATCTAGAGGTGCACGGGAAAAGGGGCCACCATCAACCCCGCAGGGGGATATCAGCAGTCGGCCACGGGAGCCGACTAGACCCGAACTTTGGTTTACCAGTGACTCAGTGTGAATTAATCGTGAGTACACCAGTGCCATCCGGGCCTGACACACTACACCGTGGCACGGCGCCCTGCACCCCAACAGCAAAAACAACCAACCCTTACAGTCGCCCTAGTCCCCCACCGGGCCCCGGGACACACCGCTCCTACCCACGGAGGGGCTAACATCTCAGCTGTGGCCGCAACACCGATCCCGGACGAGCCCGCCATTACTTCAGCCGCAGCGGTGGTGCTTCTCCCGTCACCACGACCCGTGGGTGGCGTCACGACCCGTTACACGACCACCATCCTCCCACCGCCTTCCCCAATTAACAAGAGCGACGTGGCCCCCGGTCCGGAGGCACTCGTGCCACCGACGAACCCGAGCCCGGACCTCGAGCGGCTCGGCCCGAGCAAGCGGAGGAAGCGGCCGGGCCCCTTTCAGGGCGGTACATATATATACATCTTTGGTTATAAGAGGGTTAAACCAAAAGATAAGTGTCCTGAATCTATGATCCCCATGTTTTAACTCAGAAATTCCCTGTGCACAGTGTGCACAGGCGCTAACTGCTAAAAATACACAAAGCACAAACAGCAGCACTTACAGAGTATTTGTGTTTTAATACACAAAATCTATGAGGAAAAAAGCGGAAAAAGCAGTGTTTTTGAGTGCTGCTGGGTCCAGCCAAAACAGGTTAACCAGGAGATGGGAAAGAAAGGGATTTTATTTTCAACGCGTTTCGGACTTCTTCTAACTCCTTCATCAGGTACAGCTGATTGTGGGTGGATATCCCACATTATGGCATTGCTGCTCATTATATAATGTGTCTGTATGTCTCTCTGTTTTGTATCTGATGAAGCAGTTAGAACAATTCCGAAATGCGTTCTCATAAACTTCCCTTCTTTTCAATCTCCGGACTACCCTGTTTCCTCTAGTCTCACTTTTTAGCTTTTTCCTCAGTTCCGGCCCTGACTTAGTCAGGATAAGCAGGTGGAGCTGCAGCTTCTTAAGCTCCATGCAGTGTTGTGCTTGCTATTTGCACAACCTCACCAGGTAAGTGGCTCCACTAAGACTCTATTTTTCCATTCACACATGGAGCACCCATTATTCTTACTATTTTATTTAAAATCTATGGGATGTTTTTCTAAAGCCAAGAAATGCCATGCCCTCCAGAATGAAGGAAGCCCTTTGGAGCTAGACCCAACGATCATCTACAATCTGGGATCCTGGAAGAAAATTGTGATGACTGTCACAAGATGGCGCTAGACACTACTTGTATGCAGTAAATGGAGTGGTAGTCAGACAGGCCGAGATCATAGACCAGGAGGACACGATTGTACACGGGGGGGCAGACAGAAAAGAGGTCAAGATACAAGCAGAAAGTCAGGGCTCCAGGAGAGTATGTACAACCTACAGGGAGCAGGCAGGGATCTGGTCAGGAGGAAGTCCGAGGTCAGAAGCCGGGAAGTCACAAAAGACACAGGGGAGGACTTGCAGAGACCGGTAAACAACTAATCACCAAAAAAGTTACTGTCTTTGTCTCAACATATTCACTCTCCCCTTAGTCAAATCATGGACAAACCTGAGCCCTAGTTGTTGAGCACATTTGTAAAGATGACATATAAATGTATGCATACATTGCTTTATAAATGGCCCATTAGAGTACATCACACATGGAATAGTAATTCATCTAGTTTACATACTAGGTCATTGCATTAATTATATACACCCGGGGTACTGATCTGGGACAGAGCACAAGCTCCATGCATTAATGTAATGACTATAATAATATTACAGAAGACAATAAGATGATCAGCTGTGACCGGGTGCGAAACGTGGCAATACGGGGTTTAGTTTCCCCTGCAGGAGAAATGAAGCAATACACAGTACCCATTGATATCAGTGGAGTCTGTGGAGTACAAGATAGGATGGGTCCTCCGGAGAGACGACCTATGTAAGTGTTCTTCAAGCTGGCCAAGTGATGAGGATCCTAAACAGAGAAGTCAGAATCCTCTACTAGGACATCTGAAATAAGTTTATTAATAAAGACAAATAGTTATCCTCTTAAAGACTAGCTGTCATTTGAATTTTATTTCATAAATCAATAGTTCATATATTGTACTCTTCGTTTTATAGTACACATCCAAATATAAAACGCACCCCAAATTTAGCGGGAAAAAAAATATGGACTCCGTTTTAGGCTATCTGCCCACGCTGCGGAAAATGCGCGGAATTTGCCGCGTTTTTTCCGCGGATATTCCACGGATATTTTAAAAATCTGCAGCACAGCTACTCCCCAGCCATTTCAATGGCATTTGGGAATTGCTGTGCCCACGCTGCGTTTTTTCCGCAGCGGAAATAATGCAGATTTCCCTGCGGAAAAATCAGCAGCATGGGAATTATTCCTGCGGACTTCTCCGCAGGGTCCCACATACTTACCTGCCTTGATAGAAGACAACAATGTCACTTTCTCCATCCGGTGCACAGGATCGCAGTCGATCCAGGTACAGGAAGGAAGAGGTGGGCGGGGCCTGCACAAGCTCCGGTCATGTGACAGCCGGAGCTAGTGCAGGCCCGCCCACCTTCTCCAGCACAGTGCATCAGACGCTGACAGAGTGACCCGGCCGCCGGAAAGCGAGGTGCTGCATGATGGAGGTAAGTATGAACGCCCCGATCACTGCAGCACTTGTTCTGCATTGAGGATGCAGTGCTGAAGCCATGGTACTGTATCCTCAATGCAGAATGCCCGCACCATATCCGCAGGACATTCTGCAATACATCCGCAGGTGCAGCATGGAAACAGACAGAAGTTTTGCTACAGTTTTCTGGGAGCACCTGCGGAATGTCCTGTGGATATAACCGCAGGACACTGTCCCCGTGGGCATATAGCCTTATAATCCGATGCTGTCTTATCGGAGGGGGGACAGCAGCAGTAATGGAGCGGGTGTCACAGGAGGCAGGGGCAGTGGTTGAGTAGAGTAATGCTGCGGGTGGTGTGGCAGGTATCCCCGATGTTTGCTGCAGGCGCTGTGAGGCAGGAGGACCATCCAGAAACTGTTGGCGGTGCGGGCTTCAAAAAAATGGCGCCAGGATTTGGCGCATGCACAGATTAAGCTATTGGCTCAATGACAAGCCAAGATCTTATCTATGCATGCACCATTTTCCTTAAGTGCGCTGCAGAGAGATCAATGAGCCGAAGGCAGCGTGTTCAAAAATGAGATCTTGTGCAGAGAGCTCCATATGTGCATGCACAGACTCAGGGCACCATTATTTGAAACCCGCACCGTCAACATTTTCAGAATTACAGCCTCTGCAGAACAGCCCGCAGCCCACCGTAAGCCCGCAGCACCTCCCATGCTTCCTGTGACCCCTCTCCACCACCCCCTGGTAAGCTACATTTGGATTATAAGATGCACCCGTCATATTCTTCCCAAATTTTTGGGAGGAACAGTGCATCTTCTAATCCAAAAAATATGGTACACAGTTCAATATATCTTATCAGAGATATCTGTTTCTTTCTCCTTCTAAATTGATCTTTCACTCTCAAATCATGGGTTAAATCTTTATTCAGTGAAGACAGATTGTCTATTATGGAGACAGGAGATGGCTGTTTGTGCTTATTGTCATGCCTCAGATTTGATCCTATGCCCTTTTTTGCTGTGGTCGATTTCCCTCTCCACAATCAGGTTCAGTTGCAGTCCTGGTTCTGGTTCTGAACACTTTGTCTCTGTGTGCATACTTTGTGTGTTCATTGCCTTTCTGCCAACAAGTGTTTCCTATAATGTAATTTAATCTGCCCTATCACTCAGCGGCTGTAACTATTTAAAGCTTCTCCTGGCTTCCATTTCCCATTGGTGATATTTATGACCCTGCTTGGAACTACAGCCTGTTCGCCAAGTACTTTTCCTGGCAGACTGTTAGTTTTGGTTTACCTTATTTTATAATCTGCACCTTCCCCTGGATTTTTTAGTAACTACGTGATACTTTCGATGGCCACTTAGGAAGTAAAGGTCCAAGTGGTCATCTGAGTCTTCCAGTTAGGTTTGTTTCAGTCTGCACAGGGACCTTTAGGAACTGTGCAGCTGGGACTTCTAGTCCTTTAGTGCCTGCGCAACTGTTATATAGTTACATGATACCCTTGATGGCCGCTTAGGAAGCAAAGGTCAGAGTGGTCATCTGAGTATTCCAGTTTGGGTTGTTTCAGTCTGCGCAGGGACCTTTAGGAACTGTGAAGCTGGGACTTCTAGTCCTTTAGGGACTGCGCAACTGTTATATAGTTACATGATACCCTTGATGGCCGCTTAGGAAGCAAAGGTCAGCGTTGTCATCTGAGTTTTCCAGTTTGGGTTGTTTCAGTCTGCGCAAGGACCTTTAGGAACTGTGCAGCTGGGACTTCTAGTCTGTACAGGAACAAGGAGGGTCAGGTGTAGTAGTTCTGAGTCAGAGCTTAGTTTACTTTATTTTCCACGTGTGCACTATGGTGTGCATAACATTCATAATGTTGTGTAGAGAGGGGAGGAGCAAGAGGCAGAACCAGAAATTCCGCTGCGAGTTCTCCTGAAACATCAGCGTCAGTTCTCCATAGAACTTTATAAGCACCAACTGCCACCTGCTATTTGAGTAATGGAAGTCTGTATTCACTAAAGACAGTCTTTGGCCTCTTTCATACGTCCATGCAAAACACACTCGTTTTGCACGGTCCATGGTGTAGGTGCGCAAGTGTGTGCGTGTGTTCGTGTGTGTTTAGTGTGTGCTGTCGGTGTGCTATCTGTGTGACATCCTCATAGCACACTGACAGCATGAACTTCTATACTTAGAAAAAGGAAGAAAAAGAAGCAGATTTTCTCTGATACTATATATTACAAAGTTTCATATTTTAAGGTGTACTATTCATTTAGGAAAAAAAAAATAAAACAATGGATAGTTTTTAAGATATTTTCAAGGAGTCCCAAATTTTAAGATAATCATAAGCCGTCCCATTTGTAGAGTCACCACCAGCGGTTGTCTATAATAAGGAAACCTGGCTGGGGTCTTATGCTTCCCCCATAACTCCACTGCAGGAGAACAGAGACATCACACGGTGCCCACTGCATTGTATAGACTAAAGCAAATTTTCACCCACAAGGACGACTCAAGGACAATCCTATATAGCAGATCTGTGAAGACGACATATAAATGTATGCATACATTGCTTTATAAATGGCCTATTAGACTCCACTACACATGGAATAGCTATTCATCTCGTTTACATACTAGGTCATTGAATCAATTATTTACACCCAGGGTACTGATCTGGGACGGAGCACAAGCTCCATGCATTAATCTAATGGCTATTAATGTTGCAGAAGAATTATTGTTACCACGATTTGCATGGATATTGACATTCTTTAGGTCTCACAATGTAAAACTATCCAAATGTAACATCTTTTACAGCAGTATTGATCAGTGCACTCACAGTATATATATACACAAATGTGGCATTTCCATTAAAGCGCACCAATCACCAGGATTTTCCTATATAACCTATAGCCAGTGCTATACTGGCGCTATCATGCTGATTCTATACATACCTGTAGTTGTCAGCTCGGATGTATAGGTTTTGAAATACAAGTAAGTAAAATTTGTAAAAAGAGCAGCTTTTGAGTGGCAGCAGCTGCCGATCAGCTGATAGCTGGGGTGGGTATTCATAGTGATTCCCGCCCCCTGCCTGTTGTTCCTCCCTCTATCTGTTATTTATGCTAATTATATTATAGAATCGTTTTACTAAGTGACTAGAAGGACCTGTGCTGATGTCATACCCATGTGACCAGAAGGAACGGGGCTTCAGCCAACAAAAAAATAATGCTGCTTTCTGGTATCAGCTATATTGGCTGAGGCCCCGCCCCTTCTGGTCACATGGGTATACATCAGCACAGGTCCTTCTAGTCACTTAGTAAAATGATTCTATAATAGAATTAGCATAAATAACAGGGGAAGGACTGACAGGCAGGGGGCGGGAATCACTATGAATACCCACCCCAGCTATCAGCTGATCGGCAGCTGCTGTGATTCAAAAAGCTGCTCATTTTACAAACTTTACTTGGTTATGTTTGAAAGGGCAGATCAAAGTATTGGAGTGCGCCTGCGCGGGACCTCAATGCCGGCTGGTGTGGATGACGTAGGACGCGTCATGCACCCAGGCTTCAGAATAAGGAGGACAAAGATGGGCCGATAGAGGAGGCGCCCGTAGCGGAGAACGGAGACACCCATCCGACCAGTCTGCACCGCACCACCCCCTTAGGTGAGTATTATAAAGTGTTTTTTACGTTCTACACAGCAGCCTGGGCTCTTATATACAGCATGTTACAATGCTGTATATAAGAGCCCACTGGTGGTGGCCGCAGCTTTCCCCAAAGCTTCAAAACAGGAGACATAAAACATTAAAGTTCAGAAGTGTGAGTGACCACGTTGGCTCTTCCACGGCACAAGACGCTCTTTGTAACTTCTCTCCGCAAATGGATGAGGGTCCTAAATAGGGATCCCTCTACTTTTACTTCTCAATTATTTTTTTTATTTTTTTGTTTATTTTTTAATGTTAGGCAATCTTTTACATCTACACCCATGCCTTAACTTATTACCTTGAATTCACCTATGTAGCAGTTTCTCACTTTCAGGATTTTCCATTTTCTCTCGTCTCTCGTGTTACTGAGGTGAGAGCTTATTTTTTTTATACCGTTGTACCCGATGAAAATTCAATGTGTAATTGCAGTTTTTTTTCTATCCTTAAATATGGAGGAGAAGCTGCCAAATGAGCTTTTAGTTACCATTTTTTTTATGTAGGATTTCTTTCCAACGCCAGTGCACGAAGCCAAGTACCAGCAACATCACGTCTGCAATCCAATGCTAAGCAGCTGCAATCAGAGCAGAGTTTAGGAATTTTTCTGAATCAGTAAAATGGATATGTAGCTGATTTTCTTGCATTTCAGCAGAGATTCCATGAAATATGTAATGTCATCATTATCTGGATTTACTTGTACGGTATATAAAATTTGTCACGAGTGTGTTATGTCTGCAGCCTACATTTTCATTTGATGCTGAAAGGGTTAAGGACTCTTTCCTCTGTGGCTGAGATTGCTTTTAATTTTTATCAAAGCTGCAGCATCTTATCATCATGCCCTTCTACTGTATTTACCCACTCCTGACTTTACTCCATGCTGGTGATAGATCTTCTATGCTGACCACTTTGCAGAAGCCTGTCTCTGGAGGAGCCGAGGTGTTCATTTTAGTTGTAGCTGTGAAGTTTCCTGCTGAAGAAACTTAGGAGAGTTACTTGATATGTTTTTCCCCACCCGTTTGTCTTACCTTCTGTGTGTTGTTTTATTGTAATAGTGAACCTAGCGTCTTGTTGACTTACTCAATAGTCAGGGTAAGGTCATGGTCAGCGAGAGCCTAAGTGTGACGCCCCTGAGGCTCCAGTCGCCACAGAGTATTGTACCTTATTTTAAGGAGGGGGTTATTCACCGGTGTTCCATCTTAACACTTTACATACAGCACAGGAGCCTTCTTTCTGGGGAGCTGGACTAGAGTAGGCAGGGGGTTCGCCAACACGAAGTTTGGGAATGTCCCGGTCACTAGGACAGCCTCCTGGGGGGAGGATTCCACTTGGGGTAGAAATAGGAGCAAACACACACAATCAGGAGTCAGTCTACATGGGACATCAGTTCTGGGACACAACACCAGCACCATTTTCTTCTCTTCACAGGGCCTGCGGCTTGGAGCGAAGCGCTCAGCCCAGGTCCCTCCCGGCAGGAAGGGCAACTTTGAGAAAGGACTTTCTTCTTCTTTCAAACACCGATCACTTCTCTTAATTTATCCGGGGTCGATGGGGCCCATCACAGCGGGTGACTAGTACTACCTAGACGAGTGACACGAACTGTGAGTAAAGACACCTGGAAACGCAGCAATCGTCTTGGACTCTTATTACCGGCGCCGCCTCCCCCGCGCCTTGGTGCCAAAGGCCCTCGCCATCACTAATGCCCTCAACAACCTCCCTGGGCCCGCTCCACCTGTGGGGAGCGTTACCATCACTGGCTGCTACCATTCACCCCAGAGGACAGCGATAGCAGCGGCGGCTAATCCCTGGCTGCGTACCACAGGTGGCGTCACGACATTCATCCTACTACTACCCCCATCATCTTCCCTCCTTATTGGTGTACACCTCGGGGCACGAAGGCGGGCAGGCCACCGCGACATCCCAGACCACCACACGGGCCCGGTGATGAGTAACTCAGGTACGAGATTCCCCGTGCCTGACAACCCCTGTCCCCTGTGTGCTACATAAGCACGTGATGACGCATGAGGGAAGAACCCATCTAGGGATGTTAGGGAGCTCAGGGATCAGTCAGAGGAGAGTGTGAGGTGGAGACCCCTCTCCCCTCTCCCTATGACCAGGGCCTTCCTCTACATCTTCCTTGGTTTTCCCTATGTTGCGCTACACCACGCCAGGCGTTCCCTCACCCTAGTGTGGCAAAAATTTACTTTTTCTAGGGAACATATGAAAACTGTCCAGAATATAGCATTTTCTTTGGTACTTTGTGAATTTAGATTGCAAGCCCTAATGGGGACAGTGATGATGATGTTTGTGAAGCGCTGGGAAATCAATAGCGCCATATAACACAAGTCACTATAAATAAATACATGTGCTTCATATAGTTTTGTATAGTTTTCCTTCTATGTCTTTTTTGTTTAACTTAGATAAAAAAAAAACCTGTGGATTATGTTTTTCCGAACTTATATTGACTCATTCCCTAAATTGTTTTGGCTGCTTTCCTCTTAACCTAATTCATTATTGCCGTGTCTTTTCACTCCGGCGACAGAATTGTACGAAATATTCTATGTGTAGTGCTGCAGATGATTCACCTCAAGGATAAACAAATGAATAAATTATTTATATAAAGGATAAATATGTTTTCATTCTGCGCATCTTGGTCTCTTTTGTTGCATTCCGTGGCTTTAGTTGCCTTAGCAGCAGCTGCCTGGCACTGGTTGCTATAGTTCAGCGTTCTATTGACTACTACTTTAAATCGGAAACAGTATTAAAAGAAACCCGGCAGGATGATTTTAATACTGAAGATAATGGTGTGAATGTATAAGTCATAGAACAATACAGTGGAACCTCGCTTAACGAGTAACCCAGTTAACGAGAATTTCGCTTAACCCTAGAACGCATACCTGCGGCCTCGCAGGCCTGCTAGGTCATTTGTTTTCTATGGTAGATTGAATTGCTTGCGCGTTGTAGGGTTAACAAGCAAAGCTTTCTGTAAATTTGTAACTCTGTTTACGAGAAAGCTTTGCTGTACGAACAAAATCCTCACCGCACACACTTCCGGTTCCGTACATCCACCGCGCCCTAACCCGCACTTGCAGTCCGCACAAACGCACACAAACACGCATGCGCACACATAGAGTATTATGCTCACCTTACCTTCCGTTCCATCGCAGGCCTCATGATGCTTGTAGTTCCCCGGTACATTGCGACGAGGTAGGAATCCTCGCGGCGAACTACAAGAACCATGAGGCCGGCGATGGAACAAAAGGTAAGGTGAGCATAATATGTGTACCTTCAGTTCCATCGCCGGTCTCCTGGGTCCTGTAGTTTGCCGGTATATGCTGTGTATCGGCAACCATAGCGACGAAGCAAATGGCTCCTGCCTTTGACGTCAGCGCTCTGGCAGCGGAAGTTCCTCCCTCATCGTTATGGTAACCCGATACACAGCCCATACTAGCAAACAGCAAATCCCTGGAGGCCGGCGATGAAACGGAAGGTAAGGTGAGCATAATATGTGTGTGTGCATGTGTGTTTGTGTGTGTTTGTGTGAGTGTGTGTGAGTTTGTGTGTGTGTGTGTGAATGTGTGGAATGACACAATAGGGGACCAGAATGGGACATTTAACAAGTTGTGGAACGAATTGTCTGCATTGCAATGATTTCCTATGGGAAATCTTGCTTTGCTCAACGAGTAACTTGGTTAACAAGCACAGTCCCAGAACGGATTGTTCTCGTTAAGCAAGGTTACACTGTAATTAAAATGATTCCTGTTTTGGAATCCAACATGTCGGAGCTGAGAAATAAACCTTTGAAGCGACATGCAAATCAGAGAGGAAGTGCATTATGGGTGTGTCAATGAATTTGAAGCCCCCTGACACGCCTCCGATGCACTTCCAGTCTAATTTGCATGTATTTTCAAAAATCAATTTCTCAAAGAAGGCACATTGACAGTTTTTCTGCATCCTGGACAGGCACACCACTAGATTTAGTAGTAAAATTATCCTAACAGGTTCCCTTTAAATCGAAAACATAAACCTAATGTCATGATGACTTTGGGATAGCGGGGAACCGGGGCTCTAAGTTTTCCCTCAAGCTAGAGGACTGTAACGATAGTCCTGGGAGTGGACCCACTGGACCGTGCACCGGACTCCCCTGTGGCGCCGCCTCGAGCGAACCCCTATACAGGGAATGTCGGGCGTAACCCCAGAGGGCCTAGATGCACGGAAGCCAGGATCAGCAAAAGTCACTGGATAGCGTCTTATAGAGGCTGTGGTGGATACAGGACCACATCTGGGCCAGGTAGAGGTTAAGGGGATCAGGTTAAAGTCCAAAACCGAAGACTGGTGCAGGTTAAAGGGATCAGGCTGGGAAGCGTGCTCAGGAAGGTACTCAGGATCTGTAAGCAGAGAAAGAGTTATGCGGGCGTCACACGGGACGATAAATCGTGCAATCGCATAAGCGATCGCACCCGCCCCCCATCGTTTGTGCGTCACAGGCAATTAGTTGCCCATGGCGCACAAAGTCGTTAACCCCCCGTCACACGTACTTACCTCCCGGGCGACGTCGCTGTGGGCGGCGAACATCCTCTTCCTGAAGGGGGAGGGACGTTCGGCGTCACAGCGACGTCACACGGCAGCCGGCCAATAGAAGCGGAGGCGGAGATGAGCGGGACGTAAACATCCCGCCCACCTCCTTCTTCCGCATTGCCGGCGGGACGCAGGTAAGCTGTGTTCGTCACTCCCGGGGTGTCATACAGAGCGATGTGTGCTGCCACGGGAGCAACGAACAACTGGAGCACAGAAGGAGGAACGACATTATGAAAATGAACGACGTGTCAACGATGAACGAGAAGGTGAGTATTTCTGCTCATTCATAGGTGTCACACGGTACGATATCTCTGACGATGTCGGATGTGCGTCACTAACAACGTGACGCCGACTACATATCGCCAGATATATCGTACTGTGTGACTCCCACATTACTCCAAGCACAGGCATAGAGGGACCTGAACAATTGGTACAAGAGACAAGCTACAGGGACACGTTGAACAAGCACCGGCCAAGGGAAATAGAAGTCTTAAATACCGGGGCGGCGATGCCGGCAAGGAAAGGGCTGTCACAGCGGTTGCGGTTCAAAGTCTTTTACTCACTGTCCATAGGTCACCCGAGGAGTGCCGGTCACCGTCATGATGGGCCTCAGCCGATCCCGGATAATTTAGGGGCCACCACCGGTGTTGTTGAGAGTGTGAGACTTTTCCTCCTTGCGCTTTGTAGTGTGGATCCCCAAGGCGTGAAGCTACTTGAGACCCCTGTGTCCTTGGCTTTAGTTCCCGTCCCGTTCGCAGGCAGCGTGAAACAATTTTAAAATGGGCCCGACCGTGGTCCTTACGCCTGTCTCTATATACTGCTGTGCCCTGGGATCTTTGTGGTGGGCAATGGAACGTGAAATCCCCCTTCCCTGCAGATTCTGGTGGCGTAACATGGAGTATACACCACCATAGGGCTCTGCACCGTGCCTTGCGCCAATCCCTAAGGGGCTGTTGAGGCTCACCCTCTGGCTACCGTGTTGCTCCATTGTCTCACTGACTCCACTGGTCGTCTCCTACTCCTTCCAGCCGGGTCGGTTCTAACAGGAGAATCTCTGAAGCACTCTCTCCTGCGACCGTGTTGTTCTGTGTCCCAGGCTATTCTAAGGTAAAAATGTCTGTGTGTTCCTTACTCCCTCAGGGCGGCCCCCACCCTCCTGATGACTCACTAGTTGACAGGTTGTCCCAGCAACCGGGAATTTTTCCCAGGCTGCTTGGCTTCCTGAGTAGTGTAACTTGGCTGGATGTCTATGTGAATGTTGTGTAAGTGGTAAACACCAGTGGTTAACCACTTCTTGCCCAGGATGATATATATATATATATATATATATATATATATATATATATATATATATATATATATATATATTATTATTATTATTATTTATTATAGCGCCATTTATTCCATGGCGCTTTACAAGTGAAAGAGGGTATACGTACAACAATCATTAACAATACAAAACAGACTGGTATAGGAGGAGAGAGGACCCTGCCCGCGAGGGCTCACAGTCTACAGGGAATGGGTGATGGTACAATAGGTGAGGACAGAGCTGGTTGCGCAGTGGTATACTGCACTGAGGGTTATTGTAGGTTGTAGGCTTGTTGGAAGAGGTGGGTCTTGAGGTTCCTCTTGAAGCTTTCCACGGTAGGGGAGAGTCTGATGTGCTGAGGTAGAGCGTTCCAGAGTATGGGGGATGCACGGGAGAAATCTTGTACACGATTGTGGGAAGAGGAGATAAGAGAGGAGCAGAGAAGGAGATCTTGTGAGGATCTAAGGTTGCGTGCAGGTAGGTACGGGGAGACTAGGTCACAGATGTAGGGAGGAGACAGGTTGTGCATGGCTTTGTATGTCATGGTTAATGTTTTGAACTGGAGTCATTGGGCGATGGGAAGCCAGTGAAGGGATTGGCAGAGTGGCGAGGCTGGGGAGTAGCGAGGGGAGAGGTGGATTAAGCGGGCCGCAGAGTTTAGGATAGATTGGAGGGGTGCAAGAGTGTTGGAAGGGAGGCCAGAGAGCAGGAGGTTGCAGTAGTCGAGGCGGGAGATGATGAGGGCATGCACTAATGTTTTTGCAGATTCTTGGTTAAGAAAAGCACGGATCCGGGAGATATTTTTGAGTTGTAATCGGCATGAGTTGAAGAGGGCTTGGATGTGTGGCTTGAAGGATAGAGCAGAGTCGAGGGTCACTCCAAGGCAACGAGCTTGTGAGACTGGGGAGAGGGAGCAGCCATCAAGTTTGATGGAAAGGCTTGTTGGAGGAGATGAGTGAGGAGGAGGAAAGAATGAACTCTGTTTTGTCCATGTTAAATTTTAGGAATCGCGCAGAGAAGGATGAAATAGCAGACAAACATTGTGGTATTTTGGTTAGTAGAGAGGTAATGTCAGGTCCAGAGAGGTAGATCTGTGTGTCATCGGCATAGAGATGATACTGGAAGCCGTGGGACTCTATGAGCTGTCCCAAGCCGAAGGTATAGATGGAGATATATATATATATATATATATATATATATATATAAAAAATATATTTTATCTTTTACCGCTCTTCCAAAAGGAATAAAGCAAGTGTGAACAGGTGCGAGCTGCTTTGACTGCGCAATACACAAACATAAGGATACAGCATCACTCTGAAAAATATTAGATTTGAGGTCCTGTCAGTAAAAGACATGGAATGACAGTCACAAGGTGGCATTAGACACTACTAGTAAGCAGTTAAAGGAGAAGTAGTCAGACAGGCCGAGATCCTAAACCAGAAGGCACAACAGTACATTGGGCGGGCAGACAGAAACGAGGTCAAGACACAAGCTGAAGGTCAGGGTTCCAGGAGAGTATGTACAAAATACAGGGAGCAGGTGAGGATGCGGTCAGGAGGAAGTCTGAGATCAGAAGCCGGAAGTCAAAACAGAAACAGGCAGAGACAGGTAAACAACAGTCCGGAGTCAAGAGACCAAGATCTGAACACTGAGCACCACAGGAGCCAACAGCACAACTGTAAACAGGAAGTACAACTGGCAGCGTCCTGAGCTACCATGCTCCCTAAAGAAGCAGAACAATCACTGGGAACGAGAAGCATCTGCAAGAGCACCTCCCAGCACAGTGTGAAACCTTGTGCTGTGAAAAAAACAGCAGAGTATTTATCCTGCAAAATGCTGTACACCATAGGTAACATATACCGCCTCTGCAGGAGAGCATGGCAGAACAATACAGAATGTTCTGCACCACGGAATCGTGACAGGTCACCTTGATATGGTTGATGAGCTCATGTGAGTTGGCTAATTTGTGTGCTAGGTGTCTTCATTTATTTGGTGCAGTTTAAGATTCATATATTCTATGTTTGCTTGTATCTTGCTGCTTGCACAATGCTGCTGTATTCTTTTGTTTTTGTAGATTGCATTAAGGTTTTTGACAGATCCATGATTTTAATTGGATCCATCAGTTGCCTTGCATGTAAGACTCCACTATTCTTCCTGGGAATAGTAACAAAAACTTGATGGCTAAGTTGTAAGTAGCTTTTCTTAAGTTGCCTGACCAAGTCGATCCTTATAGCATCCAGTTTGTTCCGGATAATCCTCCCCCCAAAGTTATGCCCTTGCCTGATGGTCTCCTAAGTCAATGGGATCATACCCAGATCCATCCTATTATTCATGGCTCCTCAGAAGTCATGACACTAGTTTGCATTTCCAAATTGGTCTACGATGTCAATCCCCCAAGTATCCCTGTTTGCTTTTTGTTTCTCCCGTCCATAACTCTAATCCTCAGATTGCGTTCTGTCAGCTCGTATCTTCTTGTAGGATCTCGGTACATGACTTTTCTGACAGTATCAGATGTTACAACCAATTTTCTCGGTAGCTGCAATGATTTATAAGTCCAAGAAGACTGTCTAAACAAACCGTAAATTAATTATCGTCTCCATGTCAGAATGAAGATATACGATGATATCAACCAAAGCCGGATGTTACTTGACAAAAACAAAGAGACATGTGGACCTTCCCATGACCCAGATACGTCACTTTTCATATGTGGAAAAGCGAGTCTAAATCAATGTGCCGAGCACAAGAAGAGAAGGATATCGAATGGTCTTCATAGATTGTTAACCCCATTGGGGATAAGGACTGACGTGAGTAATGGTCTCCTTTGTATTGTCTTGTAGGATGTGCCGGTGGTAGGTGGATAATGGATAATATCCTATTTACCCCATTTTTGCTCTTAACAGACTGTCTATGGGCTTAAAGTTTGCAATCTATTTTCATCCCAAGAAAAAAAAAAATGAATCTATGTATTACCAACCAGTACCTGGTTCCAGCACCAAGTGCTATCTCTTTTCTCCTGTTTAGCCGGTCCGGTCTCCTCTCCTGCAGCAACTCAAAGTTCTCCATTTATTTCATCCACCCTGGTCATTTAAACCTAGCTCAGGCAGCGAGATGACACCTGAGTATTCATATACTTGGTGTACTGTTACTATTATGTATCCCCACTTCTATAATAGCCTTGCTGCAACAACTCTGCTACATCAGTTCAATGCAAAAACTCTGCTACATCAGCGATCCAGCTCTGCTACATTAGCCACTGCTACCATGACTCTGCTGTTTCAGTAATTCTTATTATGATTTATGATTATAGCGCCATTTATTCCATGGCGCTTTACATGTGAAAGGGGTGTACATAATAGGGACAAGTACAATAATCATAAAGCAAGGCACAGACAGGTACAGGAGAGAGGACCCTGACCGCGAGGGCTCACAGTCTACAAGAGGAGAGAGGACCCTGACCACGAGGGCTCACAGTCTACAAGAGGAGAGAGGACCCTGACCGCGAGGGCTCACAGTCTACAAGAGGAGAGAGGACCCTGACCACGAGGGCTCATAGTCTACAAGAGGAGAGAGGACCCTGACCGCGAGGGCTCACAGTCTACAAGGGGAGAGAGGATCCTGCCCACGAGGACTCACAGTCTACAGGAGGAGAGAGGACCCTGCCCACGAGGGCTCACAGTCTACAGGAGGAGAGAGTGCCCTGCCCACGAGGGCTCACAGTCTACAGGAAGAGAGGGTGCCCTGCCCACGAGGGCTCACTGTCTACAAGAGGAGAGAGGACCCTGGCCACGAGGGCTCACAGTCTACAGGAGGAGAGAGGACCCTGCCTGCGAGGGCTCACAGTCTACAGGAGGAGAGAGGACCCTGCCCACGAGGACTCACAGTCTACAGGAGGAGAGAGGACCCTGCCCACGAGGACTCACAGTCTACAGGAGGAGAGAGGACCCTGCCCACGAGGGTTCACAGTCTACAGGAGGAGAGAGTGCCCTGCCCACGAGGGCTCACAGTCTACAAGAGGAGAGAGGACCCTGACCACAAGGGCTCACAGTCTACAGGAGGAGACAGTGCCCTGCCCACGAGGGCTCACAGTCTACAAGAGGAGAGAGGACCCTGGCCACGAGGACTCACAGTCTACAGGAGGAGAGAGGACCCTGCCCACGAGGGCTCACAGTCTACAAGAGGAGAGAGGACCCTGCCCACGAGGACTCACAGTCTACAGGAGGAGAGAGGACCCTGCCCACGAGGGCTCACAGTCTACAGGAGGAGAGAGTTCCCTGCCCACGAGGGATCACAGTCTACAAGAGGAGAGAGGACCCTGGCCACGAGGGCTCACAGTCTACAGGAGGAGACAGGACCCTGCCTGCGAGGGCTCACAGTCTGCAGGAGGAGAGAGGACAATGCCCACGAGGTCTCACAGTCTACAAGAGGAGAGAGGACAATGCCCACGAGGGCTCACAGTCTACAGGAGGAGAGAGGACCCTGCCCACGAGGGTTCACATTCTACAAGAGGAGAGAGGACAATGCCCACGAGGTCTCACAGTCTACAAGAGGAGAGAGGACAATGCCCACGAGGGCTCACAGTCTACAGGAGAAGAGAGGACCCTGGCCACGAGGGCGCACAGTCTACAGGAGAAAAAAATACCCTGGAGACAGGGAAAGATAGAAAGAGACAAACGCGGCGCCAATTTGAGTGTAGTGAGTTTTTTATACATAAAGGTGTTGAAATAGTGGAACTCTCACTTGGTTCAGAGGTTAGAAAGCCTGGAATAATCCTAAAGGAGTTGATCCACTTTCCGATAGGATTATGGTGCAGTATGCAGCAATCGCACTGGATACTATAGAGGAGTCCTCCAGCAGGTCCACTTACTGAAAGAAGTGACTGGACCAATATACAAATAAGTAAAGAGATATTTTATTTGTACATTAAAATATGGTTAATTATATAACGCGTTTCGGCTCGGATGTTTTATCCTTCAGCCTTCTTCAGTATAATTATATGGTACACATCTTTTTCTCACAATTATAATTACAATTATAGACTTTGGAAAGTCTACAGGAGGAGAGAGAGCCCTGCGCACGAGGGCTCACACTCTACAGGAGAAGAGAGGACCCTGCCTGCGAGGGCTCAGAGTCTACAGGAAGAGGGAGGACCCTGGCCACGAGGGCTCACAGTCTACAGGAGAAGAGAGGACCCTGCCTGCGAGGGCTCACAGTCTACAGGAGAAGAGAGGACCCTGCCTGCGAGGGCTCAGAGTCTACAGGAGGAGGGAGGACCCTGGCCACGAGGGCTCACAGTCTACAGGAGGAGAGAGGGCCCTGCCTGCGAGGGCTCACAGTCTACAGGAGGAGAGAGGGCCCTGCCTGCGAGGGCTCACAGTCTACAGGAGGAGAGAGGTCCCTGCCTGCGAGGGCTCAGAGTCTACAGGAGGAGAGAGGACCCTGGCCACGAGGGCTCACAGTCTACAGGAGGAGAGAGGGCCCTGCCTGCGAGGGCTCACAGTCTACAGGAGGAGAGAGGGCCCTGCCTGCGAGGGCTCACAGTCTACAGGAGGAGAGAGGGCCCTGCCTGCGAGGGCTCACAGTCTACAGGAGGAGAGAGGTCCCTGCCTGCGAGGGCTCAGAGTCTACAGGAGGAGAGAGGGCCCTGGCCACGAGGGCTCACAGTCTACAGGAGGAGAGAGGGCCCTGCCTGCGAGGGCTCAGAGTCTACAGGAGACGAGAGGACCCTGCCTGCGAGGGCTCAGAGTCTACAGGAGGAGGGAGGACCCTAGCCACGAGGGCTCAGAGTCTACAGGAGGAGAGAGGGCCCTGCCCACGAGGGCTCAGAGTCTACAGGAGGAGAAAGGACCCTGGCCACGGGGGCTCACAGTCTACAGGAGGAGAGAGGGCCCTGCCCGCAAGGGCTCAGAGTCTACAGGAGGAGAGAGGATACAGTAGGTGAGGGTGAAGATGGTTGCGCTATGAAGGGCTGAGGGTTATTGCAGGTTGTAGCATTGTCCGAAGAGATGGGTCTTCAGGTTATTTTTTAAGGTTTCCACGGTAGGCAAGAGTCTGATATGGGAAAGGCACGGGAGACATCTTGGATGCGATTGTGGGAGGTGGATATAAGACAGGAGTAGAGAAGAAGCTCTTGTGAGGATCGTAGGTCATGTGCAGGTAAGTATCGGGAGACAAGGTCACATATGGAGGACACAAGTCTGGATATATTGGAAGGGCCATATGTGATCTATTATTGCATCTTTTTAAAGTTTACTGTCTTGTGATTCTTTTCCTCTAAACACTTGTTATTGCTTTCTCCTGCAAACTCAATGTCCTCCTCTACTCATCACATTTTGGTTCCTTCTCTGAAAGGATTCAACCAGGATTAGAAAAAGTTGCAAACATAACGCATGCTGAGAAAAAATAATGCATGTTGAGGACAAGAAGTTCCAGCGCTTATAGTGCTGGCAGAATGCTGGAATTGAATACTGAATACAAAACAATGGCAAGTTATAGGGCATTCATAGACATATTTGGCTGCAAAGTGTGCTCTGAGGGATGAGGGCTATGCTTTCCTTCACATTTTGTGTGAACGGATACTTGCACTTTAAGTGTCTCTCTGTGCTATAATTTGGCCACAGTTCACTTTCATTTACAGACAGATTTAGTTGGCTTTTTTTCTGGGAAGCTTACCAGGGCTTTTAATGTCATTGATCTGTGACTCCATATTGGAAATTGATTCATTGCATTTTATCCCCCGTTGTAAACTTTGTGATCCGGAGCCATTAATCCCGCAGCCGTCCGTGAATGGTCAAGTCCATAAATGTAAGATATATAGGAATAACAAATCTCTAGCATGCAGTTACCTCCGCCGCTGACATCTCACTGTATAAATCTGCATTAAATGGTGAGGAGCTGCTAATACTTTGCTCATTATGTGCTAATTGAGTTACATCATGGTTTCTTCATTATTCACCTCCTGTTTCCATAATGTGAGTTACTATGGGAAGCTGTAGATAAACCACAGTCTGGTTACAAGATTTAGGAAAGGCCCTTTAAGAGTCAACCTTCATGGTCCCCTTAAAGGGAATGTGTCAGCAGGATTTCACCCCCTAAACTATATATATGTATATGTTGTGCTTGCAAAGACAAGTCCAGTAATACCTTTACATGGCCGATCCGTTCTTCTGTTACCGAGAAATAGGAGTTTGAAACAATATGCAAATGAGGCTGAGATGCCTTTGGCCCATTTCTCAAGCTTCCGTCACACCGACTCTATTCCCTCCTCCGTTTTCAGCTCTGATGGCACCAGGTGTACAAAGCCAGAACCCCACAGCACCATGCACTGTGCGGTGGCCGTTATCAGGTACTGCAGCTCGGCTCCTACCATGTTTACCGGAAAATAAGACAGGGTCTTATATTATTTTTTGCTCTGAAAAATGCGCTAGGCCTTATTTATGGGGTAGGTATTATTTCAGGGGAAACATGGCTATTCCCTATGTACAGCTAAGTTTACTCCAAAAGTAAGCAGACACCCCCCAGGAGATTTTCACTTACCAGATCTCGAACATGTAGAGTTAGCAACTTAGTGGGCTCCTCTCCCATGCAGGTCTGCGTCGCTGTCCGGTCTCCCTCAGTCACTCCTCCTGCTGGCCGGAAGCAGTATTACTCACACAGTTAGTGAGAGCGGAATGATACTATGAACCGGTGTGTGAGTGGAACACCGAAGGACCTGACAGTGACGCAGATCTCCGTGTGAGAGCCCATCCACTGTTGGCACTTGCAAGCTGTAGTTGTTCGGGGTCTTCCAGGTGCAATTTTATGGGGGCCTCTCTGTTTTTTTGGTGGGCCTGTCTTCTCTCTTTTGGAAGGGGGGAGTCTGCTTTTTCTACTGAAGTGTCCTGTATTTTTTAACTTTTTTAGCTGGGGATGCTGGTTATCGGGCCCCCACCTATATCATATTGATGACCTATCTGAGGACCTGTATCTCCCAAAAAATAATGCTTTACTCCGGTCCAGGGCTGAGTCTTCGCTGCTGATCCTGTTGTCTGTTATTGTCTGCAGCGCTGACATCTTGTTAGCTGCACTGCAGCCAATCAGTGAGCTCAGCGGCTCAGGCAACCTGAATAGAGTCACTGGGCTCAGTGTTCGGTTAATGTGACCTCAGGGTTGCAGATAATTAAAGACACAAGGAGCAACAGCAGAGACACACAGTCACGGCCAAAAGTATTAGCACCCTTGAAGTTGTTCCATAACACACCTTCGACAACACCCCTCTCCATAATATACCCTCTACACCTCACCTCTCCATAACATATCTTCTACACTGGCCATCTCCATAATACACCCTCTACATCGCCCCTCTCCATAACACACCTTTTACATCGCCCCTCTCCATAATAAACCTTCTACACCATCCATCTCCATAATACAGCTTCTACCCCAACCCTCCCCATAATACACCCCCTATACCGCCACTCTCCACAATACACCCTCTACACTGCCCCTCTCCATAATACACCCTCTACATCGCCCCTCTCCATAACACACCTTTTACATCGCCCCTCTCCATAATAAACCTTCTACACCACCCATCTCCATAATACAGCTTCTACCCCAACCCTCCCCATAATACACCCCCTATACCGCCACTCTCCACAATACACCCTCTACACTGCCCCTCTCCATAATACACCCTCTACATCGTCCCTCTCCATTATACACCTTCTACACCGCCTCCTCTACATAATGCACCCTCTACACTGCCCCTCTCCATAACATACCTTCTACACTGCCCCTCTCCATAACATACCTTCTACACTGCCCCTCTCCATAATACACCCTCTACACTGCCCCTCTCCATAATACACCCTCTACATCGCCCCTCTCCATAGCATTATTATTACTATTTATTATTATAGGGCCATTTATTCCATGGCGATTTACAAGTGAAAGAGGGTATACGTACAACAATCATTAACAGTACAAAACAGACTGGTATGGGAGGAGAGAGGACCCTGCCCGCGAGGGCTCACAGTCTACAGGGAATGGGTCATGGCACAATAGGTGAGGACAGAGCTAGTTGCGCAGTGGGGTACTGGACTGAGGGTTATTGTAGGTTGTAGGCTTGTTGGAAGAGATGGGTCTTGAGGTTCCTCTTGAAGCTTTCCACGGTAGGGGAGAGTCTGATGTGCTGAGGTAGAGCGTTCCAGAGTATTGGGGAGGCACGGGAGAAATCTTGTACGTGATTGTGTGTAGAGGAGATAAGAGAGGAGTAGAGAAGGAGATCTTGTGAGGATCTGAGGTTGCGTGCAGGTAGGTAGCGGGAGACTAGGTCACAGATGTAAGGAGGAGACAGGTTGTGGATGGCTTTGTATGTTATGGTTACTGTTTTGAACTGGAGTTGTTGGGCGATGGGAAGCCAGTGAAGGGATTGGCAGAGTGGCGAGGCTGGGGAATAGCGAGGGGAGAGGTGGATTAAGCGGGCCGCAGAGTTTAGGATAGATTGGAGGGGTGCAAGAGTGTTGGAAGGGAGGCCAGAGAGCAGAACATACCTTCTACATCGCCCCTCTCCATAATACACCCTCTACATCGCCCCTCTCCATAACACACCTTCTACACCGTCCCGCTCCATAATACATCCTCTACCCTGCACCTCTCCATAATACACCCTCTACACCGCCCTCTCCATAATATCTCTCCCACACTGCCGCTATAATAATAATATTCATTTATATAGCGCTATTGATTCCACGGCGCTTTACATACAATGGCAACACTGTCCCCATTGGGGCTCACAATCTAAATTCCCTATCAGTATATTTTTGGAGTGTGAGAGGAAACCGGAGTACCCGGAGAAAACCCACGCAAACATGGGGAGAACATATCAACTCCTTGCAAATGGTGTCCTTGGTGGGATTTGGACCCAGGACCCCAGCTCTGCAAAACTGCAGTGCTAGCCACTGAGCCACCATGCCCCCTATGTATAATATCCCCCACACACTCTGCTCCTCTTTATAATATCTCTCACTCACACCACCCCTCTCCATAACACACCTTCTACACCACCTCTTTCCATAATACACCCTCTACACTGCCCCTCTCCATAATACACCCTCTACATCGTTCCTCTCCATAACACACCTTCCACACTGCCTCTTTCCATAATACACCCTCTACACCACGCCTCTTCATAATAAACCCCCTACACCGCCCTTCTCCATAACATACCTTCTACACTGCCACTCTCCATAATACACCCTTTACACTGCCCCTCTCCATAATACACCCTCTACATCGACCCGCTCCATAATACACCCTCTACATCGCCCCTCTCCATAACACACCTTCTACACCGCACCGCTCCATAATACACCCGCTACACTGCCCCTCTCCATAATATACCTTCTACAATGTCCCGCTCCATAATACACCCTCTACACTGCACCTCTCCATAATACACCCTCTACACCGCCCTCTCCATAATATCTCTCTCACACTGCCCCTATGTATAATATCCCCCACACACTCTTCTCCTCTTTATAATATCACCCACTCACACCACCCCTCTCCATAACACACCTTCTACACCACCTCTTTCCATAATACACACTCTACACCACCCCTCTCAAAACACACTCTTTTACACCAACTGTTTCCATAATACACCCTCTACACTGTCCCTCTCCATAATACACCCTCTACACCGCCCCTCTTCATAATAAACCCTCTATATTGCCCCTCTCCATAACATACCTTTTACACCGTTTCCATAATACACCCTCTACACCGCCCCTCTCCATAATACACCTTCTACACCGCCTCTTTCCATAATATCTCTCCCACACTGCCCCTTCGCATGTAAATTAGCCATGTATAGTGGCCCTCTGCTGCTGCTGTGACTGGAGCCCGTGAGGCTCTTCACTGGGCCCCATACACCAGTCATGGTTGTCATGCCCTGATGGCGGGCCTACCTACATGACAGATTTCTTTATGGGGAACTCAGTGTTTTTGGTCTCCAGTCGTGTTTGCCAGAATAGAGTAGAGTACAGTCTTAGGTGTGAGCCAAAAGACAAGGTGACACCCCAATAGTCCTCCATATAGTATAATGTACCCTATAGTCCTCCATATTATAATTCACCTCCTATAGTCCTACTTTTAGTTTAATGCACAAACAAAGTCCACCATATAATATAATGCACCTCACATAGTCTGCCACATATTGGAATGCACAATATAGTACTCCATATGTTATAATGCACCCCACATAGTCCACCATATAGTATAATGCACGCACCATAGTCCTCCATATATTGGAATGCACAGTATAGTCCTTGTGGAGACACGGGGCTCAGTGGGTGCTCTCGTCCACTAAAACCCGCCGCCTTTAGAAAGACAGCGTGGCTCAGGGCTCATCCCAACTGAACGCCGGCCTCCCTAACCGTGGGCGTAACACTACTCAGACAACACAGGGTGAGGGAACCACAATAATTAGACTTTATTGGATCCCCAAACAATTAACGGCACATAACACATAACCAGCAAAACACACAAATGTAACAGGCAACAGAGTCTCACCCTTCCGCTGGCTCACCAGGGATTTAGAATGTCCATGCCTCAGAGGTTCCAGGGCTATTTACTCAAATCCAGCAGCACCCCGCTTTTGGCGGGCACCCACCGAGAAAGGAATAATGCCAGATTTAGGAAGCTGTGTGAGGTCTGCAAAGTCTGTAGCAGATGACTGGATTGTCCCAACCTGAGTGTCCTCCTTAGGTAGTCCTGGTATGATGATACAATCCTGGCAGCCGGAGTCGAAATCCCTAGGCTGTGGATATGGTCTCCAACCGGAACCGGAGTCCCTAGATTGAAGCCATAAGATATCCTGATCCTCTAGTCAGCTCCAAAGAGCTTAGACTGGATCCATCAGCATCCATCAACCACCTGGTGGCTTAAAGAAGTCCCTTTTATAGCCACAGCCTTCCACTTAGATACACTGCGTCCTCATCGATTGGTTGGACAAGATCGCCTCTCCCATTGGATGAATCTCAAGCTGCATGGACAATGTTCATACAAATGATATCTACAGAAAGACTGAAGATATCTACATGGAGTCTGCAAGTCACAGACTCAACAATGGCTACTAAGGTAATCACATTAGCAATACACAACTACAATACAATGATTACTGGAAAAGTCTGGAGAACAATACGTCTGGCTTTCAGTGGCCAACACAATTACATTGAGTCAACAAGAGTCTTGTAAAAACAATGAGGGACTTCTCCCCCGTCTATAAGCAATCTATCATGCTGTCTGGCTGAATTTTAAGAAACTTTAACCCATGAGAGTCCATGTCATCACAGTCCTCTATATATTTTCTGGCACCACCATAGTCCTCCATATAGTATAATGCACCCCATTATAGTCCACAAGTATAATGCACCCCATAGTCCTCCGTATAGTATAATGCACCCCATAGTCCTCCATGTAGTATAATGCATCCCATAGTCATTCATATATTATAATGCACCCTCATAGTCCTCCAAATAGCATAATGCACCCCATCAGTCCTCCACCAGTGCACTCACTGATTTTAAAAAAAAAAAAAAAATAGTCACCTCTCCTCTTTACCCCGCTGCTATAGTCTTTGCATTGGCGAGTGTTCTGCAGCTCTGTACATCTCTGCACAGCGGAGGCACAGCAGTGGCGTCATTGCGCCCACTGTGCTGAGACGTCAATGCACAGACGCTGTGGGAGAATGGTGAAGGAGGGAGCAGGATCACTGTTTGGTCCTAGTGTCAGCATAGTGTGATCCGCTTCCCTCGGATGTGAGAATTTGAGCCCACTGTGATGAGAAGATGGAGAACAAAATGTCTCCATCCTCTCCATTGTGTGAGTCCATGGAAATCAGACTGCATTCAGATGTCATCCGAGTGCAGTCCAATGATTTCCACGCACCCATAGACTTCAATGGGCAAGTCTCATCTGATGTACGCGTCAAATCTCAGCATGCTGTGTTTTTTCTCACGCTTAATCAGTATGAGAAAAAAACATTAATGGGCACTGCCATATACCATAATATTGGTCCCAGTGCTATCCAATAAAACATCGTTATCTCTTGATACGGTGGTGTGACACTGGCCTTAGAGAAAAGTAGGGACTTAGGGCGGCTTTGCACGTTGCAACATCGCACGTGTGATGTCGGTGGGGTCAAATCGAAAGTGACGCACATCCGGCGTCACTTTCGACATCGTTGTGTGTAAATCCTAGATGATACGATTAACGAGCGCAAAAGCGTCGTTATCGGATCATCGGTGCAAGCTCCGACTTTTTCATAATGCCGGTGCAGCGACAGGTACGATGCTGTTCCTCGTTCCTGCGGCAGTACACATTGCTGTGTATAACACTGCAGGAGCGAGGAACATCTCCTTACCTGCCGCCGGCGGCTATACGGAAGGAAGGAGGTGGGCGGGATGTTTACATCCTGCTAATCTCCGCCCCTCCGCCGCTATTGGCCGCCTGCCGTGTGACGTCGCTCTGACGCTGCACGGCCCGCCCCCTTAGGAAGGAGGCGGGTCGCCGGCCAGAGCGACGGTTGCAGGGCACGTAAGTGCATGTGAAGCTGGCATAGCGATAATTTTCGCTACGCCAGCTATCACAAGATATCGTACCTGCGACGGGGGCGGGGACTATCACGTGCGACATCGCAGCATCGGCTTGCGATGTCGCAACGTGCAAAGCCCGCCTAACAATTTACTGTAAGTTCCATACATTTAGCGCTTTAGTAAGTGACTCGCAAAGCCAAGAGGTTGATGTACCAACCATCGTGATGATAAGACCTCCGCTTCCTTTAGGAAGATTTGGTGCCTAGAGGATTTTCAAACTCTTCCAGGAGCCTAGAGGTGTTCAAAGTCCTGATCTCTTGATTTACAATGTCCTTATGGAAGAATCCTACAGTATTAATAGTTACTAGACATAACACAAGTCATCAGGTCTCCAGAGTTGGAGGTGGTGGTGCTGAACATGGGTATTGTCTCTGTACTGTTCTTTATATCCCGGTGTCATGCACCGCTCCCTTAGGCCCTGCACCAGACATGACAGTATTGCAGCATTATAGGGCTCCGAGCACCAATCCTCTGTAGCTCCTCTGGTTTTGAAATGGTCTTTTAACATTTTATAAGCCTGGAGCACTTTTCAATGTCATTAGTAGCTTCTGTGATATTTTCGGAAGCTGCACATCTCAGTGGCATCATTACCATTACAGACATGGTAAATCAGAAACCACACATCATATGGCCTCTTTTTTTTTCCATTGAAATTTTAAGCTGTCAGAAGAGGTTCAATCAATCAGTGTAATATTCAGCGGCTCACACATACTGGAGTGGCTCCTGACTTTTGATTTATCCTCCGTAATCAAAGGAAGAAAAACTGTTCATACATCATCTATAAACGCCGGGCTCCTCTGTAATATCAAGCACGTTTGTGATGAGAAAGAAATCCAGGGCGCGGGCAGCAAGCACCAGATACAGGGGCCACCTCTTAGTATTTGCTTTATTATGGGCATTGTCAAGATACATCAAAGACTAGAAACCCTGATTCTTTTCTTGTCTTGTTACATTTATTGATGATTTTGCACCAAATTCTTCAAATTGATCCAAGTGAGTCACTAATTTTACACAAAATAAAAAAAGAATTCTTCATTATTTCAGGATGTGTGTAAACTACAGACTCTGGCAGCGGGCTGACTCAGGCATCGTCCGAAACACTGGTAGTTCATAAGCAGGTTAGAAAGGGTGTTACGTCACCACCAGAGTCCGCTCCAGCGACTTCTGCTCAGATCGCCAGGCGACGCCGTGTTCCTGCCGTGGATGGTGCTGGTGATGGGAGAGGAGTCGATGCCAGCGGCACCGGTGGCCGCAGGCTCTGATCATCCACTGGGCTGAGTTATCTTGGGATCTGCAGTACCACTGGCTGACTGTGGGTGGCATGTGTCTTCCAGCTGAAGTTGCCATTGTTCAGCTACAGCCAATGGGAAGACACCACACCCCTCTTAGTGCCCCTCCCGTCTGCTGACCTCTGCCAGAGATAGTTCTGATTTCCTGGCTCCTGGTCTGCCCTATTCTGTTTTGTGATTCCTGTGTGCTGATTACCGCTTGTTTCCTGACTACCCTTCTGCCTGCTGTTTTTGTACCTCGCTGCCCGATACGGTTTTGACCTCTGCTTTGTTTTCTGATTACGTCCTTGCCTACCGATTCTGTCCCTGTTCTACTATTCCTGGGTTGACCCTGCCTGACGACTACTCTCATCGGACTGCAGCCTTCCACAGGTAGTGATCTCCAGGGCCCTGTGTAATTCCAAATCCCTGTATAGGGGTTAAAGGGTTTCAGGGTTCTGGGGTCCTGCTTGGTGTGTGGCTTCCCTCTAGTCTGTCCATTACATCCCACCTGAGTCTGTTGATCAAGGCAGGCGTTACATTGGGTTAATCTCTGCTGGGCTGCTTGATAGTCCCCTTTAATTACATGCTGTGGGGGAGCCAGTCACATTCGCTCCCCTTCAATATATGCTGTCTGGAGGCTTCCTTTAATGCCAGCTATAGCTTCTCTATACTGATCTGGGGAGGTGTTGTGACTGGATGCTTTCTTTAATGCCAGCTATAGCTTCTCTATACTGATCTGGGGAGGTGTTGTGACTGGATGCTTCCTTTAATGCCAGCTATAACTTCTCTATACTGATCTGGGGAGGTGTTGTGACTGGATGCTTCCTTTAATGCCAGCTATAACTTCTCTATACTGATCTGGGGAGGTGTTGTGACTGGATGCTTTCTTTAATGCCAGCTATAGCTTCTCTATACTGGTCTGGTGAGGTGTTGTGATCCAGACTTACTGGTAGTTGTAGTACTTCATTGCTGTGAATGGTTATGTGCTTAACCCTTCTTGTCATTTTGTTGCTACCTTTCTGCTCTTGCTTTTCTCCTTAGTTTCTCATTGTTTGTTCCTGTGAGTTTGCAGTGTTTCTGAGTTTTGTTTTTTTTTGTCCTTGTCTTTATCTGTGCTGTCATTACACTCCTGCCTCTTCCTTCCCTGGGGGAGAGAGATTAGTTCTGGTTAGGAAAATAGTAAGGCACTGGACGCCAGCATTTCCACCATCAGGGGTAGTGAGGAATAGTCTAGTGTCCCCTAGCATGAGAGGCAGTATAGGAGCCCCCTATCCCTCGCTATCTTACAGTCACATTGTGACAGTCACTCTGTTAGCAGAATTGTTTATGGGGGCAATATGCTGGCACTGTTATTAGGGTAAATTTGCTTAAAGTACTAATGATAGGTGAGTATGTTGGTATTGTTATTGAGTTCACTTTATTGGAAATATTGCTGTCTGTCTTTATCTGTGTTGCCATCACACTCCTACCCCTTCTTTCCCTTTGGGGGGGAGACAGATTAGTTCTGGTTAGGAAAATAGTAAGGCACTGGACTCCGGCATCTCCACCATCAAGTGTAAGACATGGGACTCCAGCACCTTCACCATCAGGGGTAGCAAAAGATAGCTTACTGGCCCCTAGCATGAGGGACAGTGTAGCAGTACCCTATCCCTCACTATCTTACAGTCACATTGTGACAGTCACTCTGTTAGCAGAATTGTTTATGGGTGCAATATGCTGGCACTGTTATTAGGGTCAATTTGCTTAAAGTACTAATCATGGATGAGTGTGCTGGTATTGTTTTTGAGGTCACTTTGTTGTAAATATTGCTGTCTATCTTTATCTGTGTTGCCATCACACTCCTGCCCCTTCCTTCTATGGAAGGAACAGATTATTTCTGGTCATTAGAATAGTAAGGCATGGGACTCTGGCATCTCCACCATCAGGGGTAAGGCATGGGACTCCAGCACATCCATCATCAGGGGTAGCAAGGGATAGCCTAGTGTCCCCTAGTGTGAAGGAGTCCCATTTCCCTCACTATCTTACAGTCACATTGTGACAGTCACTCTGTTAGCAGAATTGTTTATAGGGGCAATATGCTGGCACTGTTATTAGGGTCAATTTGCTTAAAGTACTTATCATGAGTGAGTCTACTGGTATTGTCATTGAGGTTGCTTTTGTTTTTCTGTGTTTTTTTTCTTTGACAGCTCGCAGATCCATAGAGTTTTTTTAATCCACACTCACATCAGTTTTTAAAATGGGCCCTTATTTTTGGTCGATGAGACCCAGAGCAGGTCCTATTCCATGAGAGCCAGAGCAGGTCCTATTCCATGAGAGCCAGAGCAGGTCCTATTTCATGAGACCCAGAGCAGGTCCTATTCCATGAGACACAGAGCAGATCCTATTCCATGAGACCCAGAGCAGGTCCTATTTCATGAGACCCAGAGCAGGTCCTATTTCATGAGACCCAGAGCAGGTCCTATTCCATGAGACCCAGAGCAGGTCCTATTCCATGAGACCCAGAGCAATTCCTATTCCATGAGACCTATAGCAGGTCCTATTCCATGAGACCTAGAGCAGGTCCTATTCTATGGGACCCAGAGCAGGTCCTATTCCATGAAACCCAGAGAAGGTCCTATTCCATGAGACCCAAAGCAGGTCCTATTCCATGAGACCCAGAGAAGGTCCTAATCCATGAGACCCAGAGCAGGTCCTATTCCATGAGACCCAGAGCAGGTCCTATTCCATAAGACTCAGAACAGGTCCTATTCCATGAGACCCAGAACAGGCCCTATTCCATGAGACCCAGATCAGGTCCTATTCCATGAGACCCAGAGCATGTCCTATTCCATGAGATCCAGAGCAGGTCCTATTCCATGAGACCCAGAGCAGGCCCTATTCCATGAGACCCAGAGCAGGTCCTATTCCATGAGACCCAGAGCAGGCCCTATTCCATGAGACCCAGAGCAGACCCTATTCCATGAGACCCAGAGCAGGTCCTATTTCATAAGACCCAGAGCAGGTCCTATTTCATAAGACCCAGAGCAGGTCCTATTCCATGAGACCTAGAGCAGGTCCTATGCCATGAGACCTAGAGCAGGTCCTATTCCATGAGACCTTGAGCAGGTCCTATTCCATGGGACCCAGAGCAGGTCCTATTCCATGAAACCCAGAGAAGGTCCTATTCCATGAGACCCAAAGCAGGTCCTATTCCATGAGACCCAGAGAAGGTCCTATTCTATGAGACCCAGAGCAGGTCCTATTCCATGAGACCCAGAGCAGGTCCTATTCCATAAGACCCAGAACAGGTCCTATTCCATGAGACCCAGAGCAGACCCTATTCCATTATTCCATGAGACCCAGAGCAGGTCCTATTTCATAAGACCCAGAGCAGGTCCTATTTCATAAGACCCAGAGCAGGTCCCATTCCATGAGACCTAGAGCAGGTCCTATGCCATGAGACCTAGAGCAGGTCCTATTCCATGAGACCTAGAGCAGGTCCTATTCCATGAGACCCAGAGCAGGTCCTATTCCATGAAACCCAGAGAAGGTCCTATTCCATGAGACCCAAAGCAGGTCCTATTCCATGAGACCCAGAGAAGGTCCTATTCCATGAGACCCAGAGCAGGTCCTATTCCATGAGACCCAGACCAGGTCCTATTCCATGAGACCCAGAGGAGGCCCTATTCCATGAGACCCAGAGCAGGTCCTATTCCATGAGACCCAGAGCAGGTCCTATTCCATGAGACCCAGAGCAGGTCCTATTCCATGAGACCCAGAGCAGGTCCTATTCCATGAGACCCAGAGCAGGCCCTATTCCATGAGACCCAGAGCAGACCCTATTCTCTTCTCTGTTGCAGATCACACTCAGTAGGACGTGGACCTTGTTACATCTGCACCCAGAATAGTCTTCTAAAATAAAATCTCATAAAGGTTTTCCTTGCAGAATTCTGCAGGCACTTTAGTGAGAGCCATATAACACGACAGCTTCTGCCTCTGTGTACTATAATTGCTGACAAATGAAGAAAAACATCAGTATTCAATGACTTTTAAGAACTCCAGCATATTGATTATCAGCAGGGTGCATCTGGGATGTTGTGAATAGAATGGGAGGTATTTAAAGAGCAATTGTTAGTACTTTATGCTGGATACAAAGAAATACTTCTCACAAATTGCATCTTAGGTGCTCTTGTTAGTGTTTAGTTCCTCGATGGTGTCAAAGTGTCATAATTTTGTGGGTAAAGTGTTTTTTTCTGTAGTCTAAATGATACCATGGGCAGGAGGGGACTCAGGAAAGTTAAAAATATATTCCATTACATGACGTCAGACTACACAAACAACAGATAAACACTGTAAAAACTTTGTGACTTATCCTGTACTTTACTCCAGTGCTGAATTCAGTATTCTGCTGGTGGAGGCACTCTGTACATTTATAACACTACGTATCCTGTACTAATCCTGAGTTACATCCTGTATTATACTCCAGAGCTGCACTCACTATTCTGCTGGTGCAGTCACTGTGTACATACATTACATTACTTATCCTGTACCAATACTGAGTTATATCGTGTATTATACTCCAGAGCTGCCCTCACTATTCTGCTGGTGCAGTCACTGTGTACATACATTACATTAATTATCCTGTACTGATCCTGAGTTACATCCTGTGTTATCCTCCAGAGCTGCACTCACTATTCTGCTGGTGCAGTCACTGTTTACATAAATTACATTACTTATCCTGTACCGATCCTGAGTTATATCCTGTATTATACTCCAGGGCTGCACTCACTATTCTGCTGGTGCAGTTACTGTGTATATACATTACATTACTGATCCTATACTGATCCTGAGTTACATCCTGTATTATCCTCCAGAGCTGCACTCACTATTCTGCTGGTGCAGTCACTGTTTACATAAACTGCATTACTTATCCTGTACTGATCCTGAGTTATTATACTCTAGAGCTGCACTCACTATTCTGCTAGAGGAGTCACATTGTACACACAAAACATTAACTAGAAAAAGAAAAGCAACTTAAAAAAAAATGCAATTGATGAATTGGGCCTGTAAAATGGTCACTGGTGACATATATAGGGGAGATGTGTATCGCTGAGATTATTAACCTCTGTGATGTCAACCTGAATGTATGCTCGAGTATGCTGGGTTCTGAGAGAGGTTAAAAGGCTTTAAAAGGGATTCTTTTTTTGTGAACAGCTAAAGAGATGGATGGGATGGCAATTCACCATAACTCCACCCTAGGGTGTGGTCCAGCAGAATTAAGGCCTCTGGAATCACTCAGTGTTCTGTATATGGAGGTACAAACCTCCCTCCAGTGTGGTGCTCTGATTGTTAGAAGAGCAAAATATGGTACCTGAGCAGGAGGACCCCGCAGCTGTATGGACTTGTTATTTCTTTCTTTATTCCTTTGTGCAGGACCAGGCTTTCTGCAAGTTCATTCCTGTGGAGCAGTTGATGTGGAGTAAATAAACCAGCTGGAGAGTTGACTACTTCCACCAGCAGGCAAGTGAGTTGCAACCTTACATGTGGTGCAAGAAATGCGGGCAAGATTCAAAGGGAGCACGTGTGACTGCTGCGGACAATTTACATGTCCTGGTTGAAGGCGGCCATATGTCTGGATGCACGGTCAGACAGCATGGAGGACCTGATCAAACACCTGGTGCAGGCTAAGCTGCAGCAACAACAAGCACAGCAGGAAACAAGCTGTTTATGGAACAGATCCTGCAGCAGAAGGTGCTTGATCAGCAGCAGCGACAAGAGCAGCAGCGGCAAGAGCAGCAGTGACAGTAGCAGCAGGCGCTTGAGCAGCAGCAGTGGCGGCAACAGCAGGAGGTCCTTGAGTGGGAGATGGAGCTCCTTGCAGAGTTAGGGCGGCTTTGCACGTTGCAACATCACATGTGCGATGTCGGTGGGGTCAAATCATCCGGCGTCACTTTCGACATCGTAGTGTGTAAATCCTAGATAATACGATTAACGAGCGCAAAAGCGTCGTTATGGTATCATCGGTGTAGGCTCCGACTTTTCCATAATTACACTGCAGCGACAGGTACGATGTTGTTCCTCGTTCCTGCGGAAGCACACATTGTTGAGTGTAAAGCCGCAGGAGCGAGGAACATCTCCTTACCCGCCGCCGGCGGCTATACGGAAGGAAGAAGGTGGGCGGGATGTTTACATCCTGCTCATCTCCGCCCCTCCGCTTTGATTGGCCACCTGCCGTGTGACGTCACTGTGACGTTGTACGACCCGCCCCCTTAGGAAGGAGGTGGGACGCCGGCCAGAGTGACGTCGCAGGGCAGGAGAGTGCATGTGAAGCTGGCGTAGCGATAATGTTCGCTACGCCAGGAATCACAAGATATCGCTGCTGCGACGGGGCGGGGACTATCACGTGCGACATCGCAGCACCGGCTTGCGATGTCGCAACGTGCAAAGCCCGCCTTAGTCCGTGGCAGGACAACCACCCCTCCCCCAAATGAAGGTGATGACTCCCATGTCCGGAAGGGGGAAGACAAGCGTTACAAAAGGTGACCCTGGGAGGTGATGTCAAGGTGTTTTGAAGTGTCTTCAAAAGTGTTGCAGAGAGGGAAAAGCTGCCATAGAAGCAGTGAGCGGAGATGCAGGTGCCATATTTAACCCTGGAGCCACAAAAGGTTTATTACGACCTGGCCTTATAGGATGCTAAAAAATATGAAAATTAAAAACATAAATATTAGCTCACATGGGTGTAACTATCACTGTCAGGGCACAACAGGTCCATCACTGGGCGTACCATGGTGACAAACCTCCTCGCTCCCAGATGTTCAATTTGTTTCATCTTGTCCAAAAATTGCTGTAGCCAGAGTCCTCCAGCCCCGCGCAAATGCTGAGGAGGATTGTAATGGACCGCTTTATTCAAGGCCGGTGCAGACTTGGGTTGCCAAGAGAGATCCCTGAATTGCCAATGACCTCGTCGGGCTGGTGGACAAGTACCAGGTGGTAGAGAGTTCCCTGGGAAGCAATGGGTTGTAACATCTCCATATTGGGTTCTCCTCCAGGGGGCTGACACCCAAAGAAACAGAACTAGAGTCACAAATCGGGGGTGGCCAGGTTTCCAAGGGGCAGCAGAGATATTGTCGAAGTCCCCAGCTAAGGACATAATTTGTAGGAGGTGTCATGGCCTTCAAAACGCACCTGCTCGTTGTCTCATGGCCACCAAGCCGATGGACTGCGGCATTTGTCAGCTCTGTTCATACTATGCATATCCTGTCTATAGTGTAGACTGTCAACCTGGCAAAGGGCCATAGGCATGTCCTGTGTTAATAAATGTCATGTCAATGACTGCTCTGCTAGACTCAGGGAGTTTGGTGACTCTAGTAAGGACCACACTACTTCTCTGACTGATTCCCAGAAAAAAGATCAGTGTTCATCCACGGGCACACTAAGGACTACCCTGTGGCCAGAGTGATCATTGGGACATATCTAGTTATAACAAGCATTGTATCACAGGGTATGATATGGTATGTAGGAGTCGGGGCACCTAGACTGGCACACAGACTAGGAACTCTAAACTGTCTCTTATTGCAGAGGTACTCCAGATGGTGGCAAGGTCTGGACCACCAGCATAGCCCTGACTCTTGAATTGCCCTGGTCTAACACCCCCTGGGAGGGTTGGGACAGGAGTACTGAATCCCACAAATACCGACAGTCAGGGGAAAAACAAAACTCAAACTCACTGCAAGCACACACAGCAGAAAGGCAACACGTGATCAGGGAGAAATGAAGTACAGGGAGGAAGTAAACAATCATCAAGGATTTCTACACCACACACCAAATAGCATACAACAGTTCACCAACAACTGGATCACTACGCACAAAGACCGGTATCGCTGGAGCAAAAGTAGAGCTATAATCAGCATAAGGGACCAGGTTCCACAATCTTTTAAAGAGTGGAGGAGATTGTGATAGGTCTTCAGCAACTTGTGACCCCAGCGGCAATTCACAAGCTAGCAGGAATTAATTTCTGCTAGTCCGATCACAAGTGAGCACAAAACCGGTCAACGCCCGACTCTGTAACTCAACAGCACCGACAGTGAGTGGGGATGCCATATCGAATCTTAGGGTGCCGACCTCTGCTGTCCGCTACTGCACAGGAGGGAGGATATATTCCAGAGTGGATCTACTCATTTTCCCCTCCTACCATATTACCTGTGCACTAATATTAGTTATCTTAAAATTGTGATTGCTTTATAATAGTGTTTAAATAAACTAATTGGTTTTAAGGGTTTTTACATGTTTTTGGTATTCTATGACCCTATACCCTATTTGCGGTTTCTAGACATTATGTGAGTGATAGACAGATGTTATTTAGTGGTTGGCTATCCTTCATTCTGAGTCAGTTGCAGAAACTTGTGTCTGTGTAGTAAGTATAATCCAGGCTGCTGAGTAGTGGCTAGCAGATGAGTAGTGGAAACATCTTGATCTGTGTCCTACACCAGTTTACAGAGGGGACATTACCTGTGTAACTGACCCGGGCATAAGAAAACAATTGGCATTGAAAGGGTTTTCCAGGTTTAGCTGGGTTCACACACAACGACAACGACGTCGCTGTTACGTCACCATTTCCTGTGACGTAACAGCGACCTTACATCATCGCTAGTTAACTGTCAAACATGTAATGTTAAGCAGCGACGGAGCAGCGATAATAGCGACCTCGACGGTCGTTGTGCGGTGTCACACGCATCGCTGTGCGACGACTCAGACCTTGATAGAGGCGTGGTGTTTACCCCTAGACATGTTTTGCGTTGCCTCTTTTCACGCCCCTCTGTTCCGATTGGTGATCGCTACAGCGCCTTTGCGTTGCCTTTTTCACGCCGCTCTGTTCCGATTGGTGATCACTACAGCGGCGCCTGATTGGGTGACCGTGCCAAACAAAGGAAGACACAAAAAAGAACGACACACTAGTGACACCAGACAGAGACTCTACTACGTGGAACAAAGAATGGAACTTAAAGAATGAAATCACTGTAACGCCTTCGGCAAGTTACCCAATCGGAACGCTGTTATGACCACCAATCGGAGTCATGGGGGCGTTGTAAAATACACCACAAAAACACGCCCTTGTCCTGCCTTCAGTCCTACGTCACTGCCTTCAGCGTCATCGCGACTGTCGCTGCTGCGGTGTCAAACACAAGGATGCATGTAGCGCAGCGGGATAGCAGTGATCAAAAAATGACCTGCAATATTCAAGAGCGAGCAGCGATCTCGCAGCAGGGGTCTGATCGTTGTTATGTGTCACACACAGCGACGTCGCTGTTGAGGTCATTGCTACGTCGCAGAAAATGGCAACTTAGCAGTGATGTCGTTGTCGTCATCGCTGTGTGTGACACCACCATTTGTGTCATGGCTGTCTCTTTGCATTTCACACATTTTGTGTCAAATTCATTGCTAGAAAGCCATCGCTATGCTCATCCCTGTAGTTAAATGTAGTTTCTTTTCCTTTGGGGAGAAGAGAGTTAATGTCAATATTCATTGCCAGCAAGCATTCTCATTACTATTCCAGGTGTTACCGGTTTGGACCAGTCCCTAAATATACCCTTTGCTTCCTGTAGAGGGTGCTGGTTATTCACTCTCATTTGGATGCTTGGCCTGGAGGTGGAAGGAGCTGGTGGAGCCCTCTCTGCAAGTTGCTGTGTAGGCTGCAGTCTTGGTGCTGACTACAGGAGTCTGTTGGTGTGTTTACCCCTGTCTGTCTTTCTTTCCCTTGTGTGTTGTTTTAGTGCAGTAGTGCAGTGGTGGGGCTACCGTCCCTTACCTGTCTACTCACTGGCCAGGACTATTGTAGGGTCACTCAGCGCTTCATTTGTAGGCTGCAGTCTTGGTGCTGAATACAGCAGTCTGTTGGTGTGTTTTCCCCTGTCTGTCTTTCTTTCCCTTGTGTGTTGTTTTAGTGCAGCAGTGGGGCTACGTCCATTACCTGTCCACTAACTCGCCAGGACTATTGTAGGGTCACTCTGTGCTTTAGGTTTCTGCTCGACAACAGGCAAGGAACCTGTACTAGCTAGGAGTGCATAGTATAGTGGCAGGTAAGTGGACTAGGTGTCCATCTTCCCTAGAAATTGCATTGTTAAAATGTCCCCGGTGTACCCCTTGTGTTGTGTGTTGCATCGTGCGCCATATTTCCCTATCACATCTGTGACAGTTTGGCACAAAATTACGCAGTCTGACTGCAGACTTGTGAACCTTCACAGCGCACACTGTCAGGATCCTCTAGCGGCTTGTGAGTGGGAAGTCATGTGGCCACAAGCATTCAGTATGCATACTCCTGGACGTATTCAGACTAGAAGTATGAGACCGCACATGTCTAGTTGGAATTTGTCCTGATGTATGCATACCGCATACTTATGATCTCATGACCGCCCAGTTTTGCCCCCGGTATCGGAAGATCCTGACAGCACGGTGAGCTCAGACACGCCAATGAAGGTGGAGAGACCAGAGACTTTAGACTTTTTTGGAAACCTTCTGCTATTTTGAAATGTTAAAAATTAGAGTGTCTCGTGTTTCTATTGTTTGGTGTCTTGTCGGTCCAGGAGCCAGAGTATGCAGGGTACATCCTTCGGAGGGTGCACTGACTTTTGACTACCCTGTTCCCGTTTTTACACATCAATAGCAGTGCCATGCATAAAATTCACTCGGTACCCCTATGACAGTGTCAGCCATGCAGATAAAACATGGAGCATAAATTGCAATAATGATCAGCACCATATACACTTTTTGCACACGCAGAGCTTTCTAGTGTTTTTTTCTGTTTGTTTCCCAGTGTTTTCCTTATAATTGTTTTGCATTGTCCCACGTAGCTAATTATGCTCGTACTTTGTAGTGTTTAATCACCGTCCAAAACATCACGTCAGTGTTATTTATGCCGACCAGAAAAATAGCATCTGTTTCATCTGAAAGCCTTTACCAGGGAGCCAGGCATTGTGCAGACTTTTCTAAGTGGCAGCTCCTCTTGTCCGCCTCCCATTCACGCCAGCTTGGATTGAACGAGACGCCGCAGGAGAACAAATGAATTCCTTCGGATACCTATAAATGAGTCCTCTTGTGTATGTGATGCAGCTGATCTACAATACAGGGGTATTCTAAGAACATCCAACATTGTATCTGCAATCACCGCCTCGGCATCGCCGCTTTTTATGGTTGATATGTTTCCTTCCATCCAGTCGTCCTAAATTACCCAGGCACAATGAGAAGCAACGATTTTTATTCCGGCTTTGTTTGTCTGATAGCGTGATTACCGTGTTATTAAGACTGTGCCATTTCAATCCCCTGTATACTCGCCATCTGTCGTTACGAAATATCAGTTATTGTAAGTGCACCTGTTAAAAGAAACAATTACGTATCCTCCGGGCGAAAATAAAATTACGCGTGACGCTTGTCAATCGCTACTAATAGATGGAAGAGGGAAAAAATAATATTTTATTTTATAAATGAAAATGAAATAAGAACTGTATCACAAAAGTATTTTTTTTACTTTTGATACAATACTTTATGAACAAAGATACTTTTGGAAAATCCTCATAATTGTGAGTGACTGGTCTTTTCTGTTAGGCTGTGTCTAGATGATGCCAATTGCTTGGTGTATAAATGAGGGGGAGTAGTCAACCCATGGGTCAGCAAAACATACTCCGTCTAGTCTAGAAACCATGGTCGTCTAAACATACTCCATCTAGTCCAGAAACTATGGTCGTCTAAACATACTCCGTCTAGTCCGGGAACCATGGTCGTCTAAACATACTTCATCTAGTCCGGAAACCATGGTCGTCTAAACATACTCCATCTAGTCCAGAAACTATGGTCGTCTAAACATACTCTATCTAGTCCAGAAACTATGGTCGTCTAAACATACTCCATCTAGTCCAGAAACTATGGTCGTCTAAACATACTCTATCTAGTCCAGAAACTATGGTCGTCTAAACATACTCCATCTAGTCCGGAAACCATGGTCGTCTAAACATACCCTTCTAGTCCGGAAACCATGGTCGTCTAAACATACTCCATCTAGTCCGGAAACCATGGTCGTCTAAACATACTCCGTCTAGTCTGGGAACCATGGTCGTCTAAACATACTCCATATAGTCTGGAAACCATGGTCGTCTAAACATACTCCGCCTTGTCCGGAAACCATGGTCATGTAAACATGCTCTGTCTAGTCCGTAAACCATGGTTCAGTTAAACATACTCCATCTAGTCCGTAAACCATGCTCATCTAAACATACTCTGTCTAGTCTGGAAACCATGGTTCGGCAAAACATACTCTGTCTTGTCTGGAAACCATGGTTCAACAAAACATACTCCGTCTAGTCCAGAAACCATGGTCATCTAAACATACTCCTTTTCCAGAAACCATGGTTCAGCAAAACATACTCCGTCTAGTCTGTAAACCATGGTTTAGATAAACAAACTCTGTCTAGTCTGGAAACCATGGTCATCTAAACATAATCCGTCTAGTCTGGAAACCACAGTTGTCTAAACATACTCTGTCTGGTCCGAAAACCATGGTCGTCTAACTCTAAACATACTCCGTCTAGTCCAGAAACCATGGTCATCTAAAAATACTCTGTCTAGTCCCATCTCACAGACGAGATAAGGTTGCACAAATTGCTGATAAAAGTGCTACTAACTATGGAAAAAAGATCTCAGAATATGCAGAAAATTGAAGATTGATAGATATGGAGCTGTGTTGCCAAAGACCGGTCAGAGTGCACATGTTGACCCTTATCTACCCTCAAAATCACCTACAATAGGTATGTGAACATAAGAACTGGACGATGGAGCAAGGGTAAAAGATGGCTTGGTCAATTAAGTCATATTTTCACCAAGTAAATAAATAAGGAATAACGTTTGGAACACCATTCTAAAGGCTACTTTACATGCTGCGACATCGCTAGCGATCTCATTAGCGATGTGAAATTCTAGATCGCAAGTGCAACCTGTCGAGATCGCACATGCGTAAAATGACCTATGTACGATCTCGAAAGATCGCACTTGCGCTCTAGAATTTCACATCGCTAATGAGATCACTAGCGATGTCGCAGCATGTAAAGTAGCCTTAAGTCTGAACTGGGTGCAAAAACCTAAAAAAACATCACTATGGGGAGATAAGGTATGCACACCAGTGACTATGTAAGGGGAATACATGAAATAGCAGAAACTGCTGTGTGAATACTGACTTGAAAAATCCAATAGCTATATGTAAGAGTGAAAATGTGAAAAATGGAATCTGCATTACTGCCATGAACATATGAATCAAGAGAAATTTAGCTACTGAATTGATCAATGCAATAGAGCCCCAACACTACGCCAAAGTATTTCTCTACGTTGGGGTCCCTAGCTTGTGTGTGTCCTCTCATGCAGTTAAAAAACTTACCGTGTATGGGAAGCTAAGACCCAGGCTATTTATGCGTATTATATGGATTGGCAATAGGTGTGGTTGGAGAGGGTTCACAAACGAAAAACTACTAACAAATAAGGAATAACGTTTGGAACACCCAGTTCAGACTTAGAATGGTGTTCCAAACGTTATTCCTTATTTGTTAGTAGTTTTTCGTTTGTGAACCCTCTCCAACCACACCTATTGCCAATCCATATCATACGCATAAATAGCCTGGGTCTCAGCTTCCCATACACGGTAAGTTTTTTAACTGCATGAGAGGACACACACAAGCTAGGGACCCCAACGTAGAGAAATACTTTGGCGTAGTGTTGGGGCTCTATTGCATTGATCAATTCAGTAGCTAAATTTCTCTTGATTTATATGTTCATGGCAGTAATGCAGATTCCATTTTTCACATTTTCACTCTTCATATAGCTATTGGATTTTTCAAGTCAGTATTCACACAGCAGTTTCTGCTATTCCATGTATTCCCCTTACATAGTCACTGGTGTGCATACCTTATCTGGCTGACCAGGCAACTCACTTACCTGGGGAAGAGATGGCACCAAGATGCATTATGAGGCCAGCAGCGAGATTGGGTACTATTCTCCTGGAAAACGTTGGGTCCTGGCATTACTTGGATGTGACATGTAGCACCTGCATTGTACAGTCCAAATCCATGACATCATGGCAAAGGGATTCAACAGGATAAGGTCTCTACTAGTGATGAGCGAGTATGCTTGTTACTACTCGGTACTCGCACGAGTATCAATGTACTCGGGCTACTCGGCGGGGACCGAGTAATCTCGCGATACTCGTGCTGTACTCGGGGTCTTCATGTTGGCGCTCTTTTTACAGCCATCCCTTATGCAGGGATTGGCTGGCAGACCACTGCAATGCCACAGCCCTATTGTGGAATTGCAGTGATTGGCCAGCCCGCACAGCGTGACCGTGCCTTTAGCCCGACACTTCCCCGCTCGGCTACGGCCCCTCCCGCACTCCACTCCGCGTGTATATATATATGCACGCTTACACACACACGCACATTTTTTTTTTTTAATTTACAGTTTTATGGTTTCTACATGCTGCCGGGGGTCATTTCAGAATAATACTCGGGTCTCCCATAGGATAACATTGGGCTCGGTGCTCGGGCCGAGTACACGAGTATTTTGAGATGCTCGGCCCGAGCCTCGAGCTCCCGAGCATTTTAGTACTCGCTCATCACTAGTCTCTACCACACTGAAAGAACTGCACAGGAATGATTTGAGGAGCATGAGATAAATCAGTGATCCCCAACCTTTCTGACATTGAGAGCCACATTCAGCTCTTAGAGAGGGTCACAAGCCACATTTAACTCAGCCCCTCACAAAACCCCCGTTACCAGTATACTGACAGCAAAAGCTTTTGCACAGAAATAACCACACCGAGGCAGTATACAAAACCCAGGGGTTCCTACCTTCTTTCAGATCTGCTCTTCTGAGTAAGGCTACTCACAAATGTCACCATCTGGATAACCTGCTCTTCATAGCTGTTTGCAAGACCTGTTGCAAATGCACAAAGCTGGAGACAGCTGCACGTCACATATCAGAGGCTCACGAGCCTCACGTGGCTCTCAAATCACTGGTTGGGGACCCCTGAGATAGGTCAAGGTGATTTTTTTTTAGAAAGGGATGTAGATGGCGGCAAAATGAACGCATTGGTAGACTGGACCCATGAGGGAAGGAGGCCACCAACACCGACACCTTCTTCACCTAGATGTTCATCCGAGGACACCCATTCAGCTCGTGTATTTTCGCGCAGTGACCAGCTGGGTCTCTGAACTGCAAAACAAGCCACCGGCCAATTAGAGGTCAGCAGCTGACATTGACAAGCTTGTTATTGGCTGCGCATGACAATGATGTGATTCCTTACCAATGATTGGGACGCCAAAGTCAGCTGCCGACCTCTCTACCAGCTGTGTAGGACACCGCATGTTGTGGGAGTGGAGGAAGGTAAGGAAGAATTCTTGTTGTTTTTTAAATGTGTGGGAAAAGAGCAACAGAATGGTGGACATTATAATAGGAAGGGGCCCAGGATAGGGGACATTTCTTACAAGCTGCGGTCGAAGATGAGGACATTATTATAGGAAGGGTACCAAGATAGGGGACATTTCTTACAGGCTACGGTCCAGGATGGGGGCATAATTATAGGAAGGAGACGATGATAACATTTCTTAAAGGTTGCAGTCCAGGATGGGGACATTATTATAGGAAGGGGCCAGGATGGGGGACATTTCTTACAGGCTGCAGTCCAGGATGGGGATATTATTATAGGAAGGGGCCAGGATGGGGGACATTTCTTACAGGCTACGGTCCAGGTTGGGCACATTAAAATAGGAAGGGGCCCAGGATAGGGGACATTTCTTACAGGCTGCAGTCCAGGATGGGGACATTTTTATAGGAAGTTCCCAGGATGGGGGACATTTCTTACAGGCTACGGTCCAGGATGGGCACATTACAATAGGAAGTGGCAAGGATGGGGGACATTTCTTACAGGCTGCAGTCCAGGATGGGGACATTATTATAGGAAGGGGCCAGGATGGGGGACATTTCTTACAGGCTGCAGTCCAGGATGGGGACATTATTATAGGAAGGGGCCAGGATGGGGACATTTCTTACAGGCTGCAGTCCAGGATGGGGACATTATTATAGGAAGTGGTCAGGATGGGGGACATTTCTTACAGGCTACGGTCCAGGTTGGGCACATTAAAATAGGAAGTGGCAAGGATGGGGGACATTTCTTACAGGCTGCAGTCCAGGATGGGGACATTATTATAGGAAGTGGCCAGGATGGGGACATTATTATAGGAAGTGGCCAGGATGGGGGACATTTTTTACAGGCTACGGTCCAGGATGGGCACATTACAATAGGAAGTGGCAAGGATGGGGGACATTTCTTACAGGCTGCAGTCCAGGATGGGGACATTATTATAGGAAGGGGCCAGGATCGGGGACATTTCTTACAGGCTGCAGTCCAGGATGGGGACATTATTATAGGAAGTGGCCAGGATGGGGGACATTTCTTACAGGCTACGGTCCAGGTTGGGCACATTAAAATAGGAAGGGGCCCAGGATAGGGGACATTTCTTACAGGCTGCAGTCCAGGATGGGGACATTTTTATAGGAAGTTCCCAGGATGGGGGACATTTCTTACAGGCTACGGTCCAGGATGGGCACATTACAATAGGAAGTAGCAAGGATGGGGGACATTTCTTACAGGCTGCAGTCCAGGATGGGGACATTATTATAGGAAGTGGCCAGGATGGGGGACATTTCTTACAGGCTACAGTCCGGGTTGGGCACATTAAAATAGGAAGAGACCCAGGATAGGGGACATTTCTTACATGCTGCAGTCCAGGATGGGCACATTACAATAGGAAGTGGCCAGGATAGGGGACATTTCTTACAGGCTATGGTCCAGGTTGGGCACATTAAAATAGGAAGGGGCCCAGGATAGGGGACATTTCTTAAAGGCTGCAGTCCAGGATGGGGACATTTTTATAGGAAGTTCCCAGGATGGGGGATATTTCTTACAGGCTACGGTCCAGGATGGGCACATTACAATAGGAAGTGGCAAGGATGGGGGACATTTCTTACAGGCTGCAGTCCAGGATGGGGACATTATTATAGGAAGGGAAAAGGATGGGGACATTTTAATAGGCTGTGGTACAGGATGGGGACATTATTTTAGGAAGAGTACCATGATAGGGACATTTCTTACAGGCTGTAGTCCAGGATGGGAAGATTATGAATAGGAAGGGGACTAGGCTAGGGGATTTTTCTTACATGCTGCAGCCCAGGATGTTGCGGGCCAGGATAGAGGACATTACAATAGGAAAGGCCCCAGGATGGGGAACATTTTTTTACAGGATACAGCCCAGGAAATAGGCCATTATTACAGGATGGGCACATTTTTACAGGCTGTGGTGCAGGATGTCGAACAGTATTACAGGATGGGGGATATTGTAATAGGAAAAGGCCCAGGATAGGGGATACTTTCTACAAGATGCAGCCCAGGATGTGGACATTATTATAGGAAGGGGCCCAGGATGGAGAACATTTCTTACAGGATGTGGCCCAGGCTGGGAAACATTTATTACAGAATTCTGTCCAGAAAGGGAACATTAGGAAGAGGCCCAGGAGAGGTGACATTTCTTACAGGATGCGGGTCAGGAAGGGAGACATTATTACATGGGGGAGAATACATATCTATTTAGGATCTAGAATGCTGCAAGGACCCATATATTTGACTAACATGCAGGTGGGGACCCAGGTCCAACTTTTTCAGCTGGCCCATTGGACTCTAATTACACCACTGGATCTAGACAATATTAGGCAAGTGTTTCTAATGTTTCGGTTGGTCAGCATATATGCAGCAATCATTCAACAATCATTATTTTTCACTGGTCTTTTATTTTCTTGTCATTTATAGTTGTTTTGCTGTAAAGAAAATCATACTCTGGGTTAAGATTAACATTATTTTTTTCATATTGCACTGCAGATCGGCAGATTCTAGGTCCTTAAACCCCAACCGATAGCTCAAACCCCACCCCTTAAATGCCCCCTAAGGTCTGAGCATGCCCACAGAGCGAGCAGGATACAATGCCTATGCTTTCCATTGAACCCGTACTCTGGTCTATGTGCGTGCTCAGACAGGAGCTGCGTGCTCGTATCTACAGGGCTGAGTACCTCTTGGGAAAAGGAGAGAGGACCGGGAGAGAGGAACGGGACCTGGAGAGAGGTGGAGGACCTGGAGAGAGGAGCGGGATCTGGAGAGAGGAGCAGGACCTGGAGAGAGGAGCGGGACCTGAAGAGAGGAGCAGGACCTGGAGAGAGGAGCGGCACCTGGAGAGAGGAGCGGGACCTGGAGAGAGGAGCGGGACCTGGAGAGGGGAGCGGGACCTGGAGAGGGGAGCGGGACCTGGAGAGAGGTGCAGGACCTGGAGAGAGGAGCGGGACCTGGAGAGAGGAGCGGGACCTGAAGAGAGGAGCGGGACCTGGAGAGAGGAGCGGGACCTGAATAGAGAAGCTGGACCTGGAGAGAGGAGCGGGACCTGGAGAGAGGTGCGGCACCTGGAGAGAGGTGCAGGACCTGGAGAGAGGAGCGGAACCTGAAGAGAGGAGCGGGACCTGGAGAGAGGAGCGGTACCTGGAAAGAGGAGCGGGACCTGGAGAGGGGAGCGGGACCTGGAGAGAGGTGCGGCACCTGGAGAGAGGTGCAGGACCTGGAGAGAGGAGCAGGACCTGGAGAGAGGAGCGGAACCTGAAGAGAGGAGCGGGACTTGGAGAGAGGAGCGGGACCTGGAGAGAGAAGCGGGACCTGAAGAGAGGAGCGGAACCTGGAGAGAGGAGCGGGACCTGGAGAGAGGAGCGGGACCTGAAGAGAGAAGTGGGACCTGGAGAGAGGAGCGGGACCTGGAGAGAGGAGCGGGACCTGGAGAGGGGAGCGGGACCTGGAGAGAGGTGCGGCACCTGGAGAGAGGTGCGGGACCTGGAGAGAGGAGCGGGACCTGGAGAGAGGAGCAGGACCTGAAGAGAGGAGCGGGACCTGGAGAGAGGAGCGGGACCTGGAGAGAGGAGCGGGACCTGAAGAGAGAAACGGGACCTGAAGATAGGAGCGGGACCTGGACAGAGGAGCGGGACCTGGACAGAGGAGCGGGACCTGGAGAGAGGAGCAGGACCTGGAGAGGGGAGCGGGACCTGGAGAGGGGAGCGGGACCTGGAGAGAGGTGCGGGACCTGGAGAGAGGTGAGGGACCTGGAGAGAGGAGCAGGACCTGGAGAGAGGAGCGGAAGCTGAAGAGAGGAGCGGGACCTGAAGAGAGGAGCGGGACCTGGAGAGAGGAGCGGGACCTGAAGAGAAAAGCGGGACCTGGAGCGAGGAGTGGGACCTGGAGAGAGGTGCGGCACCTGGAGAGAGGTGCAGGACCTGGAGAGAGGAGAAGGACCTGAAGAGAGGAGCGGAACCTGAAGAGAGGAGCGGAACCTGAAGAGAGGAGCGGGACCTGGAGAGAGAAGCGGGACCTGGAGAGAGGAGCGGGACCTGGAGAGAGGAGCGGGACCTGGAGAGAGAAGAGGGAGCGGGACATTCAATTGTAATTAAAAGGGCACTGAAATATGAAAAAACTTTATTTACTTTTTAAACTTTTAGAAGTCACAATAATTTACAGGTCTGAAATGTTAAAGTCATAATAATCCTTGCAATCTCTGTAGGTGTTACAATTACTGCAGAATATTTCACAGTCCACACTCGCACTGTACGGTATATCACATCTCACCACTGTGAATTTTAGTATTTTCCTTCCCACAACTGGATTTCTACCTTCCTCACTAAGAAACGACCTTCCAGCAGGTAGAGTGTAGATAATATATTTTACCGCGATCACAAGTTTCCAGGTGTTTCTTCACTATGTAATCCCTGGAGACAACAAGCGCTCAAAGTCTTTTGCAAGTAAAAAGAATATACTAGTAAAAACTGGGACATTTTAAAACTTTATACAGAAATGATAAATTAGTGATTTAATATTGTTTCCTTTCTTTAGTTTATATTAATTTTGAAGAGAATTTATTGAAATTGTTTTTTTGCACTATTTTTAAGTGGTTTCTCCACCTTCTGACTCATTGATCTCAGTTGATAATGTGATTTATAAAACAATTGGCAAATCAAATCGATCTTCTACAGTCATGGTGGAAAGTATTGGCACCCTTGAAATTGTTCTATAAAATTAAGTATTTCTCCCAGAAAATTATCGTAATTGCCCATGTTTTGTTACACACGTATATTTCCTTTGTATGTATTGGAACAGCACAAAAAAACAAAAGGGAAAAAAGGCAAATTAGACATAATTTCACCCACAATTCCAAAAATGGTGAGGACAAAATTGTTGTCCTCCTCAGCTTAATATTTGGCTGCACCCCTTTACCCTTTGGAATAAATACCTGCAATCAGTCACTTCCTATAACCCACCACAAGCTTCTTACTCCTCTCACCTGGATTTTTGGACTCTTCTTTATAAACTGCTCCAGGTCTCTCATATGTGAAGACGTCTTCTCTTCTCCCAACAGCAATTTTAAGATCTCTCCACGGGTGTCAATGGGATTTAGATTCGGACTCATTGATGACACTTCAGAACTTTCCAGTGTTTTGTTCCCATGCATTTCTGGGGCTTCTTGAAGTGTTTGGGGTCATTGTCCTGCTGGAAGACCCGTGATCTAGGACACACACCCAGCTTTCTGACACTGGGCACTACATTGCCACCCGAAATCCTTTGGTAATTCAGATTTCATGATGTCTTGCACACAGTCAAGGTCCCCAGTGCCTGAGGCAGCAAAACATCCCAAAACATCTCTGACCTCCACAATGTGTGACTGTAGGTCCTGTGTTCTTTTCTTTGTAGGCCTCATTCCATTTTCGGTAAACAGTAGAATGGTATGCTTTTGTAGCACTCCTGAACCCATCAGGGCCCCACTAGGTACTGCATCCTGACAAAGATGCAGGGCCTACCCCAAGGAACCTGGAAGACCAGCACCGGTACCACCAGAACACATAATTAACACTAGTTCCCTCTCCCAGTCATGGGTGACTGACTAGTCCGGGACCCAATGGATGGCCACCCAGGGGTGGAGCCAGTCCAGTACACTAGCCGACGACCAGGTGGGAGAGGACAGACAGTAAGGGAGTCCGGTAGTGACAGTTGAAGGGGATAGACGTGTCTCCAGGCGGGGTCATGTAGCAGTGACCTAAGTGGCGCAGGAGAGTGGTTGCCAGAGAGGGTACAGCCAGGTACCCCTGGAACCAGAGGATCGATGGGGCACAGGGCCCTAGGTCAGGCGAACACTTCAGGCTACCTGACAAATACCTGATCAAACAAGTGACATATGTTGGGACAGGCAGGTGTTGCGGTATCTATCCTACTGGTCAGTATATGGTTGTTTTTTGATGTCAATACTTTTTAGGGATTATACCATTCCTTGAGGGCGATTAACTGTTAAAACCCTGGGAGTTGTTTGGGTGTACTCTTCCCTCCAAACTATGGATGAAATACCACCACTAACTGTTGCTGACATATGTTTGTAAATATTTCATATACTTTTCATGTACGATACCAGCCCACCTTCTATTGAGGATTTACTGCTGTGAATGTTGTTTTTGTCTTTGTTTATGTCTTGATTTTATAAATTAGAAATAAAAATAAAATATTTTGAATTATATTGGAGTTATACCATTTTTGTTTCTCTGGCTTAGGCTAAGTTCACACTTCAGTTGTTTTGCATCAGTCACAATCCGTAGCCTTGAGGAATTACGGAATCCTGCAAAATATTTTGCAGGAATCCAGTATTTCCCCATAGACTTCTATTAGTGACGGATTGCGACTGATGACCCTGCGTTGCATCCGCTGCGTCGCAGTCCGTCGTTTTTGACTGACCGCCGAGCGGGGAGCAACGCAGAATGTAACGTTTTTCGGGCCGTCAAAATTAACGCGCCGCGCAGGAATCCGTCGCCATCCGTCAAGCTTGTAATGTATGTCTATGGTGCTGGATTCCGTCGTAATCCGTCTTACGAAGGAATCCAGCGCAGGATTCCGTCATGCTCTACTGAGCATGCCCAGCATGTTTGGCACGCCCACTGGGCTGTCTCAAACACAAACGGATCATGACTGATCCGTCAAAAAACAGACGCATAACGGATGTAACGGACGCAACGGATCAGTTTTTTCACAGGATTCCTGTGAAAGGAATCCTGTAAAAAACACATCCGTTGCATCAGTTGACATCTTGAAAATGACTGATCCGTTGCTGACGGACCTGACGGATTTAAAACAACTGAAGTGTGAACTTAGCCTTACCTGACAAATACCTGCACAGGGAGGGGACCTTCAAGGACCTCACTGACCCAAGAATTCGGAGGCACCAGCAGTAAAGATAGAGCCAGGGACTGGAACAGAACACTGACCCTACAGGGTTCACACTGCCCGCCGTACGGATGAGAGACTGCCGACAGACAGTAGAGGACCCACAAATGCTTCAAGCTACGGGGTTCCACCAACCAGTGAAAGGAGCCGTGGAAAGAAGCCACCAAGTTACCACACCGGCACTGGGACAAAAGGGACCAAGGGTCTGAACCAGCCGTACTCAGCGCAGCAGCATCAACAACTCAGTGAGTAAAACAACAGTTTCACTGCGTCCCCATCATGTGGTCTCCTTTCTTTCTACACCGGATCCCACCATCCACTCCCTGGGGCCTGGCCCTACTTGCGGACGGCCTACCATCCAGGCTGCCACCACCATCAGCCCCAGTGGTAAAAGACTGTGCAGCGGCGGTTCCATCACCATAACCGCAAGTGGCATCACAATACAAACTCTTTAATCTCCCTTGTATATATCCCCTTTTAAAGAGCAAACCCCAGGGTCACGGAAGCGGGCATCGGCGGTTACACAACCATGACACAGCATCCCCGTACATATACGGCCAGGGACAAAGTACCCCATAGCTCTGGGGTGTCACACTTTACAAAAAAGCTCTATCTTGGTCTCATCTGTTCACAAAGCGCTTTCTCAGAAGGATTTTCGTTACTCACATATATTTTGGCAAACTGCAGTCTAGCTTTTTTATGCCTGTGTGTCAGCAGTGGGGTCCTCCTGGGACTCCTCCATAACGCGTCATTTAATTCAAATTTGGTTGGATATTCTCGCTGACACTGCTGCACTCTGAGCCTGCAGGATAGCTTGAAATTCTCTGCAACATGATTGGGGCTTATCCACCATCTGCACTATCCTGCTTTGCAACTCTTCATCAATTTTTCTCTGCCATCCATGTTCAGGGAAATTAACTACAGTGCCATGGATTGTAAACCTCTTGATTATATTGCTCACAGTGGACAAAGGAACATCAAGATCTCTGGAGATGAACTTGTGATATTTTTCCACAATTTTCGTTCTGAAGTCCTCAGACAGTTCTCTTCTCCTCTTTCTGTTCTCCATGCCTAGTGTGGCGCACACAGACACACAATGCAGAGATTGAGACAACTTCTCCCCTTTTATCTGGTTTCAGGTTTGATTTTCATATTACAAACAGGAGAAAGATACGACCAGAGTCCAAGGTACAAAAAGTGAAAAACTTTATTGAGTGGAAAGGTGCGGAGCGGCACAAACCAAGTGTGGACATAGGCAGGTGATCACTAAATATAGGGATCTTACCCAGCTGCTTACAGATCATTAACAATCAATACATGTGATATATCATAGAAACATATGAAAAAATGATTTACATATATATATGATCAAAAGGTCAGTAGTCCTCCAGGAGGTCAGAAAAACTGCTGAGCATCAATATACTAAGGTCCCAGTCTAGACAAATTACCCCTTATGGGGATCATGGCAACCATATGTAATGCATATTAAATATTTATATTATTAATATAGGTTGCACCATGTATAAGGGGAAAAGGATGGAGAAGGGACCCTGGCGCCCCAAACGCCAGAGGAAACAAAACCAGTTCAATTCATCATTATTACCTGGAGAGATAATGTGATCAACCAAAGCCTATGTACAACCCGATGGCCGTTTCGGCAATGAAGCCTTCGTCAGGGGGCGTGGTAAAGTGAGGGGAAGTGGGGCTTTAAAACAGGGCGTCCGCCAATCATCAAGGCCTAGCGAGCTACATGTGGCTCCCGAGCCACAGGTTGGGGACCCCTGATTTATGAGACCTTAACAAGTGATTTTATGCTGCTTGAACCAAAGACAGCATGAATCAGAGCATTGCACCTGTGTATATTTTACTCAGAAACTCTGCATTGTTTCTGAGAAAACATATTTTGAATTGCCATCCAAGGACTTTGTGTCTGGAGTGGCTGGTCTGAGCCACCCTACAGTGCTAACCTCTGAGCCACTAAACTGTGTAGAACATAAGACCACCTGTCAAGAATTGCAGATGGAAATTTTAAGGCATAAGAACTGTCTACATTCTTGTAAAGCAGAATATTCTTAGGGGCACTTTGCACACTACGACATCGCAAGCCGATGCTGCGATGCCGAGCGCGATAGTCCCCGCCCCCGTCGCAACTGCGATATCCTTATGATAGCTGCCGTAGCGAACATTATCGCTACGGCAGCTTCACATGGACTCACCTGTCCTGCGACCGTCGCTCTGGCCGGCGACCCGCCTCCTTATTAAGGGGGCGGGTCGCATGGCGTCACTGCGACGTCACACGGCAGGCGGCCAATAGGAGCGGAGGGTCGGAGATGAGCGGGATGTAAACATCCCGCCCACCTCCTTCCTTCCGCATATCCTACAGAAGCCGCAGTGACGCCGGTAGGAGATGTTCCTCGCTCCTGCGGCTTCACACACAGCGATGTGTGCTGCCGCAGGAGCGAGGAACAACATCGGACCGTCGCGTCAGCGTAATCATGGATTACGCCGACGCTGCACCGATGATACGATTATGACGCTTTTGCGCTCGTTAATCGTATCATCTAGGCTTTACACACTACGATGTCGCATGCGATGCCGGAAGTACGTCATTTTCAATTTGACCCCACCGACATCGCACCTGCGATGTCGTAGTGTGCAAAGTACCCCTTAGGCTGGAAATAGTGATTGGTGGATCATTTCATGGGACTTTGGTCCATAGGTCAGGTTAGTAGTGTCTGACCATTAGATAGAAGGCTCATGAATCTTTTATCTTCCCGAGTCCCCTTTGATTAGTCAGGGTTGGCGTGGCGTTGACTCTGCAACATGCCACAATGAAGATGTACCCTGGCAGATCAAAAGTTGCGTTGGGAATCCAAGAAGGTAAAAGATTCACAAAGCGAAAACCTACTGACTTGGGCAATGGACCAAAGTCCGCAGAAATGATCTATCCAACTCTAGTCCAGATGTCAAGATTATAAAAACCAAAAGTGGCAATGTTGTCTCATGGAGTTTCATAGCAGCATCAGACGCTGTTCACACTACAGATTTTGACACTCCACACTATGATTTCTCTGATCTTTCTGAGTTACACAGGCAGGCTTGGGCCTCAACCAGCTCAATGGGCTCATTGATGGTCAGGCTAGCAAGAGTTAACCTCTGCTAGCCTGCTGCTTACCTCTTGGATCACATGTTGTTGGAAACCTATCACATTTACTCCTCGCCTTTTTAAGATGGTGGAATCTGTCTTCCCATGCCGACTATAGTTTATTGCTGTGTTGGTCTGTGTGCTGTTGTGTCCCAGTCCTGCTGGTGATTATATTACTTTGTGTGTTGCCTGTGTGGCGCCCTGGACTAGCCAGGTCGTCACAGGCACTGCAACACACACCCCCACCCCGAGACAGGCACATCAGCCAGACACAAAATCCTTGTTGCCTCCCTCCAGGGGCTGATGTCCACACCAGGTGGGGTGGAGCCAGGCGGTTGGCCCCACCCACCGAGGAGTTCACAGTCCTGGAGGCAGGAGAAGGAAGTGAGTTGAGTGTAGAGAACAGTTAGGGAAGAGAAAGAGTGAGGAGTGAAGTGGAAGTGGAGGAGCGAACTGACCGTGTCCGGGTGTGTGGCCCGGGCACTTAGAGCAAGGTTGGCAGACGGTGGTGGCCATCTGCAGGAGAGGCAGATCAACGCGGAACCGTAGGACTGGGGACGGGCGGTGGCCCGCCGGTACCGAACCGGGGAGCAAAGTGAAGCCAGCACACTCAGGCAGGGCCTGCGGACCCCGACCAGGCTTGGAGTCGCCATTAGAGGTCAAATCCGTTAGTGACCGGAACCCCAGGGGTTTCCTAACAGCCAAGACCCGATTGAAGGCAACCGTCCAACCAGCAAAAGGAAATACAGCTACCGGCACAGCTAGAGTTCCAAGGGCCAGAGCCTGCGGGCAAAAGGGCTCCTCCGGCACATATATACGCTGGGGAGCGGGTTACCGGTGGGAATCCATCGGGACCGAACATACACAAAGGTGCAGGGAAAGGCAGCCACCACTAACCGTCCGGGAGAGACTACAGCAGCCGGCTGCGGGACCCGTCCATCCAGCCGTTTGGTTTACCAGAGACTTTGCGTACCTTTGTGGCTGAGTGAGTACAACCGTGCCATCCGGCACCGCGCTGCGCAGTCCAGGCGACCCTGAACCTTGCCAACCCTGCTTCCCCGTCACCTCACCGGGCCCCGGGACCACCAACCCCTACCCACGGAGGGGGAAAACAACATCCCATCTGCTCCCCGCCATCGCTCCCGGGATCCCCGTCACCAGCAGCGGTGGTGCCCAACCTCACCCCAACCCGTGGGTGGCGTCACGGACCAAATCCCCACACCAAACTACCCCCTTTCACTCACGGGCGAGGAGCGCAGCTCGAGTCCCCGGATCCGGCCCACCGCTCGAGCCACCGAGCCGCCATCGCAGCAGCGCCGGACCCGAGCGTTAGCGAGCGCAGCGGCGTCCTTCCCCTCCCGCGACACCTGCTTGTTACTTATGGGATCACATGTTATTGGAAACCTCTCACATTGGCTCCCTTCCTATTTAAAATGGTGGAATCTGTATTCCCATGCCAACTATAGGGTATTGCTGTGTTGGTCTGTGTGCTAATGTGTCCCACTTCTGCTGGTGATTTGTATTACTTTGTGTGTTGCCTGCTTGTTACTTCTGGGATCACATGTTATTGGAAGCCTATCACATTGGCTCCATTCCTATTTAAGATGGTGGAGTATGTCTTCCCATGCCGACTATAGTTTATTGCTGTGTTGGTCTATGTTGTTGTTGTTTCCAAGTCCTGCTGGTAATTGTATTGCTTTGTGCTTGGAATTGTTGTGGAGTTCTCCCGTTATATTGTTGTTTCCTCCTAAGGCCTTATTGTGTTATACCCCTCCGTGAGCGTGCCAAGAGATAGAGTTTTGGCTTCCCCTGTTTATCTATTTCTTTTGGCGAAATCACTCATGCTCCGGCCCTCCCCTGGGGTTGGGGGGAAGGGGTATAAGATCAGAGCTGGCCAGGAGCAGGGCCAGGAAGGTGGCTCAGACATCCTCATCTTTAAAGATAACTCTGAGATCAGGCCTGAGGGCCAGTCTAGGAGCACCTGTATCCTGCTTTCTCCGTAATCACAGTGACAGATGTAAAGACAAAAGTAATAAAAAAAAGTAAAATAAAATCCTGGATTCCACATTTCTAAAAATATTTTTGCCAAAAATAAAAAATATATATTTGTGTCCAAGTCATAATGATAAGAAATAAAGAGACATTAAATACCCGCCATTGTCTGCCTCCTACGGGGCTCAAAAAGGAACTAGATGAATAAAACTTGAAGGCTAAATCCAATATCAAGAACATCCAAGAGCCTGGAGACTTTACTATTTTTTGGAGAATTCCTTCTTTTTAGTTGGCTTGAAAGGTGTAACGAGGACGGCTGCTGAGTCAGCTCCCGGCTGCTCTTCTCTTATAGTTGGAACCTGCATGGAAGATAAGTACATAAATAGCCATTTTTGCTACAGATTATTACATTTTTCTCTTTGCGGCTAGACTGTATCATATTTTTTTTCAAGTTTCATAAAATTGTTAAAATGTCCTGAAATCATAGTCATGGGTGTAGAGAGATATATTGAAAAAGAAATTAGAAATCGAAGCTCAGGAGTAAATTGAGTAAAATGACTAAAAAGTATCAAGAATAACAGAAAGAAAAGCGCTATCATGTAGGGCTAGTATGAGAGTGTTTTCTCGTCAGGCACAATTCCTGCAAAAAGTTACAATGTCACACTATGGCTTTAGTGTTGTGGGCATGTTCTGTGTGACTATAAGCTACGGCCACCACCAGTGGGCTCTTATATACAGCATTCTAACATGCTGTATATAAGACCCCAGGCCGCTGTGTAGAACGTAAAAATCACTTTATAATACCTAAACGGTTGCTGCGGTGGAGATGGGTCACATGGGAGTCTCCGTTCTCCTGTGCCGGCGCCTCCTCTTTCGGCCATGTTTGTCCTCCTTCTTCTGAAGCTGGGGTGCAAGACGCGTCCTACGTCATGCACACAGGCTGGCATTGAGGTCCTGTGCAGGCGCATTTTGATCTGCCCTGAGCAGGGCAGATCAAAGTATTGTAGTGCGCCTGCGCGGGACCAGCGAGTGTGTATGACGGAGGACGCGTTTACCAAGTCTGAGAGTGTTGCGCTCGAAACGCGTCTGGTGTGAGCCTTACATCTCCTATGGACCTTCTATATTACTATATTTTCTTGGATGATTTTAAAGAAATTACCAATGAAGGTGAATTTTATTATAAAGGAAAAAAAATCTGGACCCTGGATCATTTCTCCTTGTTTCACTTGTACCTGACGCTGAAGCAGCAGCGGGATCCTTTGCTTTCTATTGCCGACAGAACTGAGCGGTCTCCGGGGTGAGCTGGATTCTTTATCTTCACACTATATGTACATTTTTGGCTACAATAAAGATTTTTCTTCTTCCTCTCGCTTGTACATAATTTCATTCAGGTTTTGTGCAAAATCCATAAGTGATGATTAAAAATGGAAGTGTTTTTTTGTTTGTTTTTTTTTAAATCAGAGCATAAGAAAATATAAGATCAGTCGTTAAACAATTTTCATTAACCCAAATTTTGCATACCTGCGTTATTTAAAAAAGAATTTCTAGAATAAAAAAAACAACATTTTAATACTGTATTACGCACTTTTTAGATAAGAGATTTGCTGTTCAGGTCTCTCACACTACAGAAAGTGGGGGTGGGCATTTATCTCTCAACAGAAAGTGGGGGTGGGCATTTATCTCTCAACAGAAAGTGGGGGTGGGCATTTATCTCTCAACAGAAAGTGGGAGTGGGCATTTATCTCTCAACAGAAAGTGGGAGTGGGCATTTATCTCTCAACAGAAAGTGGGGGTGGTCTTTATCTCTCAAAAGGAAGTGGGGTGGCCCTTTATCTCTCAACAGGAAGTGGGGATGGGCCTTTATTTCTCAACAGGAAGTGGGGTGGCCCTTTATTTCTCAACATGAAGTGGGGGTGGGCATTTATCTCTCAACAGGAACTGGGGTGGGTCTTTATCTCTCAAAAGGAAGTAGGGGTGGGCCTTTATCTCTCAAGAGGAACTGGGATGGGCCTTTATCTCTGAACAGGAAGTGGAGGTGGGGCTTTATCTCTACAGGAAGTGGGGGTGGGTCTTTATCTCTCAACAGGAAGTGGGGGTGGGCCTTTATCTCTCAACAGGAAGTGGGGGTGGGCCTTTATCTCTCAACAGGAAGTGGGGGTGGCCCTTTATCTCTCAAAGGGAAGTGGGGGTGGGTCTTTATCTCTCAAAATTAAGTGGGGATGGGCCTTTATCTCTCAAGAGGAACTGGGGTGGGCCTTTATCTTTCTACAGGAAGTGGGAATGGCCCTTTATCTCTCAACAGGAAGTGGGGGTGGGGCTTTATCTCTCAACAGGAAGTGGGGTGGGCATTTATCTCTCAACAGGAAGTGGGGTGGGCCTTTATCTCTCAACAGGAAGTGGGGTGGGCCTTTATCTCTCAACAGGAAGTGGGGGTGGGGCTTTATCTCAACAGGAAGTGGCGGTGGGCCATTGTCTCTACAGAAAGTGGGGCGTGGTCTTTGTCTCTCTACAGGAATTGGGAATAGGTCTTTGTCTTTCTACAGGAAGTGGGGATGGGTCTTTGTCTCTAGATGAAGTGGGAGGAGACCTTGGTCTACAGACAGTGGTTCAGGCTTTTTTCTCTCTACAGGAAGTGGTAGGCAGTTTGTTTTCGCTTACAGGAAGTGTGGGTGGATCTCTTTGCTTCCAGCACGTGTAGTCCTGGCAGAATGATGATGAAGAGAAACGTCCTACTGAAAAAGAGTGGATAGAAAGTTATACAGTATGAGTATTAGACCAGTTCCTGGTCGGTGAACCAGAATCAATTGTTGTGAGAGACGAGAGCAGCAAATAAGGGGCGTAATGAGCGCAGTCACAGATTTTGCAACATCAACTGGTCCCGGAAGTGCAGGCGGCCAACCAACCCCAGCCCCTGCTTCAGCTGGTTGTGCATCCGAGAGCACACATCCAGCTGAAATATATTGCAGTACAGAGGTCAGCAGCTGACATGGTCGTACATGTGACTGGGAGTGCACGACTGACAGTAACGTCATGTGCCATGTGACGCATGCCTATGTCAGCTGTCGGCCTTTGTGTGCTGGCTACAGAGGAAGACACTGCACGACGTGGTAATGGAGGGAGGTGAGTAGAATGTTTTATGTATTTTTTATGCGTTAGAGTCAGAACGGAAACAGTACATACCAGGATGGGCCCAGGATGAGAACATATATATCCGAATGGGGGACATATATACCAGGATGGGCCCAGGATGAGGACATATATACCAGGATGGTGGACATATATGCCAGGATGAGCTCAGGATGAGGAGATGAGCAAATCAAAATGTGCATGTTCAGGGCCTCAATGCCGGCCTGTGTGAATGACATAAGGACGTGTCATGCACCCAGGCTTCAGAAGAAGGAGGATAAAGATGGTCGAAAGAGGAGGTGCCGATACCGGAGAACGGAGACACCCATCTGACCAGTCTGCACCGCACCGCTTGTTAGGTCAGTGTTATAAAATGATTTTTACGTTCTACACAGCAGCCTGGGCTCTTATATACAGTATTCTGGAATATTGTATATAAGAGCCCACTGGTGGTGGCCACAGCTTATAGTCATTAAATCTGGTAACAGGTTCCCTTTAACATAATAGAACGGCCCAAGAAAGTCATTCCAGTCCACCGGCGGTTCCGTGTCCTCCCAGCCCCAGGGAGTTATGACACTCTTGGATCTGACCAATATGTGTGGGGAGGGCTGGGGCCCAGGCCTAAACTTTGCACCAGGGTCCAATGGATTCTAGTTACATCATTGAGCAAGACCTTGATTTTCTGCAGGTTTTGTGTGTATATTTAGATATGCTTTAAGATGCACCATTTAATGCTTCATTTCCTCTGGTGCTGATTGAGGGATTCAATATTCCTTGCTCAATGATCAGTGGGGTCCCTGGAGCTGCAGAGCCTGTAATCTACCTATCTTCACTAATGCTCACTAATAACACAGAAATCATTGCCTGATCATATAGAAAAGTAGAAAAACCCATCCCCATTCATTGCAATAGAAGAAAAAAATAATAGTCGTTAAACAACCTGTACTGAAAGAATCATAAAAAGGGTCAGATCATTAGTGCAAAAATATATAGTATCCATTAACAGATAAAGGAATAATAAGACCTTTAACCCTTTGCTTATCTGATTTTCTATCCTAAGCGATATGCATTTTCATTTATCTTGCACCTTTATTATTACCAGACATTATATGAGATCATATTTCTCTTTTTTAACAATGTCTACTCCAATCTGCAGACACCGGTCTGTGCGACCTTCTGATTAGAAAATGTAAGTGAAGCGACAGCTTTATAAAGTACATAAATCGCCGCCATTAAACCGACATTTATAATTTCAACTGTTTTTTCTTTTCCATCCGCCTTTTAACATCGCCGCCTTTATTTGTTTTCAACGGTAACACATTACTTATTTTGTTTCCCTGAGCACAAATTGGAGAATGACAAAAATAAAAGAAAGGAAAAATAGGTACAAACTAATCTTTTATAGGTCACTTGTGAAATGAGCAGCATTTGTGCAAAAAGCTACAGATTCTAAACGGCACAATGCTGCCACCTGCTGGTCACAGGGCAGAACTGCAAGTATAATGGATATCCTGGTTAATCCTGTTGGATGTCATGTAATCATCCGTTTGCAACAGATTCAACTGATGGATAATAAATCCATTAAAGGGAACCCGTCAGGTCCAATATGCACCCAGTACTATGAGCGGTTCTGGGTCCATATTGCTAATCCCTGCCTAACTGTCCCAGCATCTAGTAGCATAGATAAAGAGATATTTAGAAAAAGTATTTCTAAAGATCTTTTATGATATGCTAATGAGTGCTGGGACTAGTCGCAAGAGCGTCACTTCCCCGACTAGTCCGCCCTCTTAACATGCTATTCAATGCCCATTACCCAGCGTCATCGGTGGTGATGAGCATTCCTGTGTCCGCTGTCACCACCTCTCAGTCGCGGGGTTTGGGCTAAGTGCGCATGATCAGACGTCCAGGCACTTATGGACATGCGCACTATGAAGCCGGGTGTACGCCTCCCAGCTTCAGAGAGGTCCAGTGCACATGACTGGTCACCAGGCCAGTGGTATTTGGGGTTGCTGTGAATGGCCTGACACAGCTCCGTGGCCCCGTCGGCTACATCAAAGAGGGGTGCAAGGTGAGGGGTGATAGGGGATGGGGGTTTGCTTTGCAGCGCAAACCGTGTTACGCGGCCAGGGATTAGCTGCCGCTGCGAGATGTCGCTCTCCTGCGGGGCTGATGTTACCGCAGCTCAGATAGTCCAGCTCCCCACAGGTGGAGCGAGCCCCGGGGAGGACGGTGGTGAAGGGGGAAGGGCCGTTGACGCCAAAGCGCGGGGTGGCGGCCCCGGCAAAACAGTCTCACACAGTGGCTGTGGTTCCAGGTGGTTTTACTCACAGTTCGTGTGCTGCGCCCTCAGAGTACTGGTGATCGCCGTGATGGGCCCTAGCCGATCCCAGATGAATCAGAGGTCACCACCGCTGTTGTGAAGCATGTGAGACCTTCCTCCATTGCGCTCTGTAGTGTGGATCCCTGTGGCGTGAAGCTACTTGGGGACCCCAGTGTCCTTGACTTTAGTTGCCGTCCCGTACTCAGGCAGCACAAAACTTGTTATGGACCCGACTGTGGCCGTGGCTCCTGTCTCTATATGCTGCTGGTGCCCCGGGACTTTTGGTGGTGGGCAATGGGACGTGAAATCCCTATTCCTTGCAGATTCTGGTAGTTCAACGTGAAGTATGTTCTACTCTAGGGCTTCTGCACCCTGTGTGGCGCCGGTCCCGAAGGGGCTGTTGGGACTCACCCTCCGGCTACCGTGTTGCTCCTCTGTCTCACAGCTCCACCCGGTAGTCTCCTGCTTCTCCCTCAGTCTGCCTGGTACCCGGTGGGCCCCACTGGGGGGAGCCGTTCAGCATCCCCCCAGAGGCCTTGCTCTTCTCTGTCTGAAACTGTTCTCTCCTCAAACTGTTCTAAAGTGAAACAGTGTGTGTGATCGGTGTGTGTGTGCTCGCTCACTTCCCCAGGCAGCCCCCACCCTCCTGATGACTCACCAATGCTGGGAAAAACCCGTTGCTATGGTGCCCACCTGTGCTGTGTAACTGCTGGCTGGCTGTGTTGTGTAAGCCATGAGCACAGAATGTTATGTAAGCTAGAAAACACCAGTGGTTAATTTCTTCTTACCCGGGATAAGTACTGCAGCTTAAATCAGATGCAATACCCTGTGGTGACTGAGCCTCAGGGGCGCCACATTTGCACTTCTGATCCTGTGCATTGAGCCTAAACCCGGAGTCTGAGAGGTGGTGACCGCAGACACAGAAATGCTCATGACCACCACCAATGACACTGGGAAATGGGCATTGAATAGCATGTTAGCACGCCCTTATGGGCCCCTGTGTGCGTACTAACATGCTAAGAGGGCTAACTAGTCGGGGGAAGTAACGCCCTTGGGCCTAGTTCGTTGTGCTCATTAGGATATGATAAAAGATCTTTAGAAATACTTTTTCTAAAGATCTCTTTATCTATGCTACTAGATACAGGGACTGTTAGGCAGGGATTAGCAATATGTACCCAGAACTGTTTGTGGTTCTGGGTGCATATTGCACCTGACAGGTTTCCTTTAACTGACAGCCGAATAGATGCTTTAGTAACAGATCCGTTGGCTATCCTCATTTGTTTCTGGACCGTATTTGTTCTGCATCTAGCAGTTTTTGTCTGTCCCAAAAACGGATGACTGACAGATTTGCACATAACGGATGATAATTTCGTATACACCGTGTGCAGAATTATTAGGCAAGTTGTATTTTAGGGGATTTTTTTTAATTATTGATCAACAACTATGTTCTCAATCAACCCAAAAGACTCATAAATATCAAAGCTTAATATTTTTGGAAGTTGGAGTAGGTTTTTTTTAGATTTTCTTATCTTAGGAGGATATCTGTTTGTGCAGGTAACTATTACTGTGCAGAATTATCAGGCAACTTAATAAAAACCAAATATATTCCCATCTCACTTGTTTATTTTCCCCAGGTAAACCAATATAACTGCACAAAATGTATAAATAAACATTTCTGACATGCAAAAACAAAACCCCAAAAAATTAGTGACCAATATAGCCCCCTTTCTTTATGATGACACTCAACAGCCTACCAGCCATAGATTCTGTCATTGCTTTATCAGTTTACGATCAACATTGCGTGCAGTGGCCACCACAGCCTCCAGACACTGCTCCCAGAGGTGGACTGTTTTACCTCCCTGTAGATGTTTCATTTTATAAGGGACCATAGGTTCTCTATGGGGTTCAGATCAGGTGAACAAAGGGGCCATGTCATTATTTTTTCATCTTTTAGACCTTCACTGGCCAGCCACGCTGTGGAGTAGTTGGATGCATGTGATGGAGCATTGTCCTGCATGAAAATCATGTTTTTCTTGAATGATAACGACTTCTTCCTGTACCACTGCTTGAAGAAGTTGTCTTCCAGAAACTGGCAGTAGGTCTGGGAGTTGAGCTTCACTCCATCCTCAACCCGAAAAGGTCCCACAAGTTCATCTTTGATGACACCAGCCCATACCAGTCCCCACCTCCACCTTGCTGGCGTCTGAGTTGGAGTGGAGCTCTCTGCCCTTTACTGATCCAGCCTCTGGCCCATCCATCTGGCCCATCAAGAGTCACTCTCATTTCATCAGTCCATAAAACCTTTAAAAAAATCAGTCTTAAGGTATTTCTTGGCCCAGTCTTGACATTTTATCTTATGTTTCTTGTTCAGAGGTGGTGGTTTTTCAGCCTTCCTTACCTTGGCCATGTCCCTGAGTATGGCACACCTTGTGCTTTTTGATACTCCAGTAACGTTGCAGCTCTGAAATATGGCCAAACTGGTGGCAAATGGCATCTTGGCAGCTTCACATTGATTTTCCTCAATTTATGGGCAGTTATTTTGCGCCTTTTTTGCCCAACTCGCTTCTTGCGACCCTGTTGGCTATTTGCCATGAAACGCTTGATTGTTCGGTGATCACGCTTCAAAAGTTTGTCAATTTCAAGACTGCTGCATCCATCTGCAAGACATCTCACAATTTTGCACTTTTCAGAGCCCGTTAAATCTTTCTTCTGACCCAATTTGCCAAAGGAAAGGAAGTTGCCTAATAATTGAGCACACCTTATATAGGGTGTTGATGTCATTACACCGCACCCCTCCTCAGGGGTGATTTACTTAATTGGTAGTTGGCTCTCAGCCTATACAGCTTAGAGTAGGACAACATATATAAAAAGTATCATGTGATCAAAATACTCATTTACCTAATAATTCTGCACACAGTGTAGCTCCATCATCATTAATAGTCAATTCATCTGGTAACGTATCAGGTTTTTTTTAACCTATTTTGCATCTTCCAAACAAATGCAAAAATGCAAATGATTACAGGACATGTGAAGTCAGCCTTAAAGGGGTGGTTCACTACCTCTTTTTCCAAGCCACATCGATATAATGTTGAGAAACGAGGCTTCTCTCAAATACCTTGTGTTGCCAATAGTGCCTGTGAGCAGTGTTATCGCGGTCCGCTCATCCCCTTCTTGTGACCCCTGGGCTCTGTGACCTCTGATATCCAGTTGACCTGACATCATTGCGGCCTGCCCCACGCTTCCGTGAGTGACTGGCTGAGCGGCATCGCTCCTGTTTGCGGTGCTCTGCAGTGAAGGAGGGAGTAGGGCGATGCTGGGCTGTGACACTTCGCCCACAGCCCAGTGACTCATGGAGACTGGGGCCGGCCATGGGGATGTCAGGTCAACTGGAAGTTGACTCACCAGATATCAGAGGTCATGGAGCCCGGGGGGTCACGAGAAGGGGATGAGCAGACCGCAATAGCGCCGCTCACAGGCACTACTGGTAACACAAGGTATTTGAGAGAAGCCTGGTTTCTCAATGTTATATTGACGTGGCTTGGAAAAATAAGTAGTGAACCACCCCTTTAATGAGTGAAGGATCTCAATGTGAAATCTACGCCGGCTCACGTATAGTGTTGCTACCCTCCATTGTGGTGAAGATAAAAATTTGGGCTTCCTGCGACCCCCATACGAAGATGCAACTGTGGTTCAAAGTGTTATTACAAGTTGCAATCATATCATAGATTCATGGATGCCTACTAGATTTACACATTACAGACGTATAGACGTATATACAGATGTATAGTAGTGCACAATTGAAGCCGTCAAATGACAAGGTTGCTAAATTGATTTTTTAATTTGCTTTTCTTTACTTATTTTACAGACCCAGTGGAAAACCATATTAAATCACATACATTGGGCTCAGTGGCTCAGTGGTTAGCACTGCAGTCTTGTGGTGGCTCAGTGGTTAGCACTGCAGTCTTGCAGCGCTTGGGTCCTGGGTTCAAATCCCACCAAGGACACCATCTGCTGCAAGGAGTTTGTATGTTCTCCCCGTGTTTTCGTGGGTTTCCTCCGGGTACTCCAGTTTCCTCCCATACTCCAAAGACATACAGATAGGGACTCTAGATTGTGAGCCCCAATGGGGACAGTGTTGCTGATGTATGTAAAGCGCTGCAGAATATGTTAGCGCTATATTAAAAAAAAAGAAAGAAAAAAGAAAGACATACATCAAAATGACATTAGGGAACAGTCCCCCATTTTGTACTGGGATGGGGAGGGGTTTAAAAAATTTTGAGGTTTGGCCATTCTCATGTTCCCTAGTGGAACTAAAATAAATGTTAAAAAAATAAGTTTAAGCTTTAACAAAACTTAAAAAAAATAAATAATACAAAGAAAAAAGCAGAAAAACATTTTCTGCTACAAAGTGGGTAAAAATAATAAATATGAAAGAGTGCACATTATTGGGATCACCACAGCTTTTCATGACCAGCCTGATCCTCCGTTACTGAGAGATATCAATGAGGAAGTAGATGTGAAGTCTCCGTCACTCCAGCTCTATTCCCCTCACAGTGTCGGCTTTTCCTGCTTGATTGAAGTTTGTTTGCCTGAAGTCACACAGCAGAAAGGTTATCAGTCAAGCAGGAGGCTTGGCGGGTAATAGATCTGGAGTGACGGAGGCTTCAGATCTACTACCTCATTTGTTTATTAATTCAAACACAGAGTGCTCAGTACAGTAATGGAGGAACAGACTGGACGTGTAAAGGTATTAATGCTACATGAACAAATAAATAGTTTAGGAGTGAAATCTTGCTGACAGATTCCCTTTAAGGCCCAACCTAGTTGTTTTTTTTAAAAGGGTTGTCCAGCATTGGGGTACAAGTACGTTGGGGTCATTTTATGTGACTGCAGACTTGTGAATCCTCACACTGTGTTGTATGCTCGCACTCAGGATTCTCCGGTGGAAGTCATGTAACTGTAATTATGAAAATTGCCTGTCCTCGCTCAATCCGTTTATATTGCGAGAGGCCACACACGTCAAGTCGGCATGTGACCACATGTATGCAAATCACATACTTGCAGTCACGCGCCCACCTGCTCCCGCCACCAGAGAATCCTTACAGTGAGAACACTGCGCTCTGTGAGAATTCACAAGTCTACAGTCACATAGAGTCTACACAACCCCGTTACGCGGTAAAAGAGGTTGTCAACTTTGCATAAAAGGACTCCATATAAATTAGACTATTTTTGGAAGCAGATGATGCTGGTATACTTACTGTGAAAATCCATGTCAGAATAGGTGCACAAACCTTTACGAAAGTTTTACCACTTGAAATGTGCAATTTAGTAACAGGTTTGTCATATTTGAGAGTGGCTTTACTTAAGGACATTTTCTAAAAAATGGTGCTATTAGTCAGTAGGGACAAATTTAAGATGCATGAAGGTAAGACATTGGTTTTGTAACTTTTAGTATATAATTTTGTTGTTTATGTAGATCCTAATTCACATTAGCACAAAAACAATTACAATACATCACACATAATTTCTTCCTTGAAATACAGGCAACTGTGCAATAAAGTGCTATTAAGAAGCTGCAGCGTAAAGTTGTTCTCTGGAAGTGCCCCTCGGAGACCAATTCAATCAAGCATGGAGAAAGTACATCTGAAAAATTCATATTAAAGACTTATCAAATTCCCTCCGTATTGTGTCTTCAGCTCCTATGCAGGGCTATGCATCTCCATGGCAACAGTGAGTAAACAAACTTTGTGTATCTTTATCCTGCAGTCATACTCACTTCTCTAAATCCTCCAACAGCTATAATCACTAGTGATGGCCGAGCATGCTCGACACTGCTCAATACGCGATTGGGTATTCCTGGTGCTCAGGGACCATACTCGAATTCCCTCCCCTCATGTTCCACGACTGTTATGTAGCGCCCCTGAGACCCTCAGGGCACTACAGGGAACTGCATCCTCATGGGGATGCAGGACCTACCCCCTCGGACCTGGAGTATTAGTGCCGATACCACCAAATCACAACCAAAATCCTAGTTCTCCACTCCACACCGGGGCTAAAGGTTTAATCAAGTAAGGGGATGGTTGCCATGGAAAGGAACGAGTCCTTGGGATTAGCCAGCCTAGTGCGAGGGGTCAGCAGTCAGTCTGTAGAGAGTAGAGTATGTAGCACACAGCAGAGGTGTGCGGACGTGCCTGAGCTGGGACCGTGCAGCGGTGACCCGGGGGCACAGGAGAGAGGTCGCCAGGTCGGGTACTGAGATACCGCTGGGACCGGAGCACGCACGGGGCACAGGGTCCTAGATCAGGCGCCAGTTCTACACGGCTTGATAAATACCTGCCCGGTGAGGACACCTTCACGGACTTCACCGAACGAAATAATCCGGGGGCATCAGCAGTAAACTAGGATCGGGGTTCGGACACTTACCTCCCCACAGGGTCCGCACTGCCCGCCGTACGGAGAAGGAGACTGGACCCCTAAAAGGGACAGTCGGGCCCCAAACACTCCACGCTACGGAGACCCAACCAATAGAGAGTGCTGGGGACAGAGCAACCTGGTCACTACATTGCAGCTGATAATCCAAGGGACCTGAACCAATAATCCAAGGGCCTGAGTGAGTAGAGACTGTTAACGACAACCTGGTGTTGTCTCCGTTATTATCCCTCATCATCTCCCAGGCACGGCCTTACCTGCAGAGGGCCTAACACCATTGCTGCAATCAACACCAGCTCTGGGACTACCCACATTTAGCAGCGGCGGTTCTCCATCCTTAACTGCAACCCGCAGGTGGCATCACATGACATTAACTCTATTCACCCCTGTAAATATCCCCCCTTACAAAAAGGGGCCCAGGGCACGGGACCGGGCAATGGCCACCGAAGTGACATCCCTAATGGTATATTCTGCCCGAGACTGAGTACCCCCTTCCCTGGGCGCTACAGTTACACAGCCAATCAACATGAAGAGATTGCCTGCCATACACGATAATGCTGTAGCCATGTTGGCTACTGGTATTACTGTGCTTGGCCAGCCGCATTGCGTCATGAGGTCTTATATGAGACCCAGGGGCACGATGCTCGGCACACCGACCTCTGTAGTCAGTTCAGAGAGAGTTGATGTAGGAGGGAGAGCTTAGATTGAAGCAAGCATACAGGCAGGGTTTAATTACTAGTGCAGTACATTGTAAATTGTACACTTGCACCCTTTGATACCTTTCATGTGGTACTAAAGTGTGTTTTTAACATTGTTTAACCAAATAAATAATATTAAAATACAGCATTGTGGGGTCCCCCCTATTTTTGATAACCAGCCAAGATAAAGCAAATAGCTAGGGGGTGGTATTATCAGGCTGGGATGTCCCATGGTTATTGGCTTTTCCCAGCCTAAAAATATCAGCCCCCAGCCACCCCAGAAGTGATGCATCCATTAGATGCGCCAATTCTGGTGCTTTGCCTGGCTCTTCCCAATTGCCCCGGTGCGGTGACAATCAGGATAATATTTTTTGGGGTTCTTGTCAGCTGTGTAATGCTAGCTGGTATCAAGCTCAGGGGTTAGTAATGGAGAGGGGCTCTATCAGACATCCCCATTACTAAACCAGTAGTAAAAAAAAAGCACACACACCAGCAAAAATAGTTTATTTGAATAAAGACTCCCTTTCACTATCCCTCGTTGATAAAGTTATCATCAAAAATGTTCCCACAAAACTCAGATGTAATCTATGGTTCCCGAATACCGTTCCAGCGACTGTGAATAGCAATAAAGTACAGCTATTCATAGGCACCAGGTACAATGACAACTTTCATCAGAGCCGCCAGTTCAACGCTGTGCTCAGTGAGACCAGTGCAATTGGGAAGAGTAAGGTGCCAGAATTAGCGTATCTAATTTGATGCATCATTTCTGGGGCAGCTGTTGGCTAATATTTTTAGGTTTAGAATGGGCCAATATGCATGGACCGTTCCAACCTGATAATACTAGCCCCCAGCTGTCTGCTTTACCTTGACTGAATATCAAAAATAAAGGGGGCCCCAAGTAGTTTTTTTTAATTATTTATTTCTATAGTTCCCAGCAGCGACCTGTAAGTCAGAGATGCATCCAGATGTCTTCCAGATTCTGTTCCTATTCCATTTCAGCGCTGTTTCCATCCATTTCAGTGAATTTTCTACCCTCCAGCTCTCCAGTTAGGGTCTTTCAGCACAATGCTTGTGTTTTCCATTCCATTTTACTCAGTATTCTGACCTGCTCGATTCAAGTATCGAACACTTGAGCAGTTGAGTACTCACTCCACTCAGCACTAGTTATTATTAAAACTGTCTATTAGAAGAAAGAAGAGACTAACACAGGTCTGCTGCAAGGGTAAAATTGTTTGAAAAGTAAGAGGTGATGTTTATCTACTTTCAATCACTGAACACAGTAAAAATATTAAAACAGTTCCATCATGTACAGTTTTTCCACAAACACTAAGGGGTACTTTGCACGTTGCGACATCACTACTGCGATATCGTCGGGGTCAAATCGAAAGTGACGCACATCCGGCGCCGGTAACGACGTCGCAACGTGTAAAGCCTAGGAGAGAAGATGAACGAGCGTGAAACAGTCAAAAATCGGTGATCTGTGTCACGTCGGTCATTTCCATAATTTCGCTGCAGCGACAGGTATGATGTTGTTCCTCGTTCCTGCAGCAGCACACATCGCTGTGTATGAAGCCGCAGGAGCGAGGAACATCTCCTTACCTGCGTCCTGCCTGCAATGAGGAATGAAGGAGGTGGGCGGGATGTTTACGTCCCACTCATCTCCGCTTCTCCGCTTCTATTGGCCGCCTGCCGTGTGACGTCGCTGTGACGCCGCACGACCCGCCCCCTTAGGAAGGAGGCGGGTCGCCGGCCAGAGCTACGTCGCAGGGCAGGTAAGTGCGTGTGAAGCTGCCGTAGCGATAATGTTCGCTACGGCAGATATCGCATCTGCGACGGGGGCGGGGACTATCGCGCTCGGCATCGCTACAATCGGCTAGCGATGTCGCAGTGTGCAAAGTACCCCTAAATCTAAAGGCTTTTTCTTGCACTGTACATTGACTAGTGACCACTATGACAGTAGTTTAAAGGGAACCTGTCACCACTTTTTTGGCGTATAAGCTGCGACCACCACCACCGGGCTCTTATATACAGCATTCTAACATGCTGTATATAAGAGCCCAGGCCGGGAGTATAACATAAAAAAACTTTATAATACTTACCTAACGGTCGCACGGTAGGCCTTATGGGCGTCTCCGTTGTCCGGTGCCGGCGCCTCCTCTTTCGGCCATCTTCGTCCTCTTTCTGAAGCCTGGGTGCATGACGCGCCCTACGTCATACACACTCGCCGGTCCTGCGCAGGCGCACTACAATACTTTGATCTGCCCTGCTCAGGACCTGAATGCCGGCGAGTGTGGATGACGTCGGACCCGTCATGCACCGCTGCTAGAGAAGGAGAGCACAGATGGACAAAAGAGGCGATGCCGGCACCAGACAACGGAGTCACCCATAAGGCCTACCGCACAATCGTTAGGTGAGTATTATAAAGTGTTTTTTACATTCTACACAGCGGCCTGGGCTCTTACATACATCATGTTAGAATGCTGTATATAAGAGCCCGCTGGTGGTGGCCGCAGCTTACAGGCCAAAAAAGTGGTGACAGGTTCCCTTTAAAGGGAAGAAAGACAACTTTTGTTTTGCCCATGATCTGGAGAGAACCACAAAATCATACAGTAGTGATAACGTTTACTTTTGTACATGTAATATGGAGGAATTCAACCTTGAAAATAAGAAATTATACACCCAGATCTCCCGTCAGCAATTCAATTTGTGCTTCGCGATCCAGGAATACCTATCCCTTCCCCTTGGGAGAGAGCAGGATTCTGACGAAGCCCTTCGTGCTAGTCCAAACAAGCCACAATTTGTTTCACAGCTCGAATTACATGATTTAATCAGGAACTTGGACTTTCCTAAACATTCTCCAGAACTTTTAGGTTCTTGACTAAAGGAAAGAACCTGCTCGCTCTTGGTACCTGTTTTTCATGGTACAGAAGCAGAAAGAACTTTTCTCAAGACGGTGCTCTAGTGCATTGTAGTGATGTTCCTCGGTTGATGAAAAAATGTAACATTGAGCACAATGTGAGCGAGTGGAGACTATTGATTCATCCCCAAAAAAGTCTGAAAGCTGCTACTGCACAATGGCAGCGAGTATGCTTCACTGCCTGTAGGGTATTCTGTGCACGTGAAGGACCTTACTCTCAATAAACTTAACTACGTGGATCAACGATGGTCAATACGTGGTGATCTGAAAACTCTCTCTTTGCTCCTTGAGCAGTATTGAGGATACACAAGGTCTGCATACTTTTTGTGTGAATGGGACAGCTGGGATAGGACTGGACACAAAAAAGGTGGCCGATGAGAACATCTTTTGGACTCAAGAACAGAGTTGCTGAAAGTTTAGTTGATCCCACTATAGTTCTCCTGTCACCACTCTACTTTAAGCTTGGGCTGATGAAGCAGTTTGTGAAAGCTTTACCGAAACAAGGAGAAACTTATAAGCACTGTGTACCAAATTTCAGCAACTGTCTGAAGCAAAACTGAGGGAAGGCATTTTTGTGGGTACGGATATTTGGAAAATAATGAAGGACAAGGTGTTCTAAACAAAAATGAACGCTATAGAGAAAACGGCTTGGGATTCTTTTAAAGAAGTTGTGAAAAAATTTCTAATTAACAACAAAGATCCATCATGGAGAAGTTGATGAAACGTTTCAAAGCCTCGGGTTGTCTGATGAATATGAAGTTACATTTTTTACATTCCCATTTGGACGGCTTTCCTGAAAATCTCGGTGCTGTTAGCGAAGAGCAAGGAAAAAGATTTCATCAGGATATCAAGGAGTTGGAACGGGAAGATGATGGGGACGACTGCTGGAGGCTTCACAGAGAAGATCTGCGCCTTCCATAAGAGAAAAGTATCAAGAGAAGCTTTGAAGAGAAAAGGAAAAGGAGCAAGAATTAACCCCTTCAGCCCCAGAGCGTTTTCCATTTTTGCGTTTTTGTTTTTTGCTCCCCTTCTTCCGAGAGCCGTAACTTTTTTATTTTTCTATCAATCTTGCCACTTGCCATATGAGGGCTTGTTTTTTGCGGGACGAGTTGTACTTTTAAATGAAACCATAAGCTTTACCATATAGTGTACTGGAAAACAGCAAACAAAATTCCAAGTGTGGAAAAACTGCAAAAAAAGTGTGATCGCACAATAGTTTTTGGGATGTTTTATTCACCGTGTTCACTATATGGTAAAACTGATGTGTGGGTATGATGCCTCAGGTCAGTGCGAGTTTGTAGACACTAAACATGTATAGGTTTACTTGTATCTAAGGGGTTAAAAAAAATTCACAAGCTTGTCCAATAAAAATGGCGTACGTTTTGCGCCATTTTCTGAAACTCGTAGTGCTCTCATTTTTTGGGATCTATGGCTCAGTGACGGCTTATTTTTTGCGGCTCGAGCTGACATTTTTAATGGTACCATTTTTGTGCAGATGCTACATCTTGATCGCCTCATATTGCATTTTGCGTAAAACTTGCGGCGACCAAAAAACGTAATTTTGGTGTTTGGAATTTTTTTGCTGCTATGCCATTTACCAATCAGATTAATTGATTTTATATTTTGATAGATCGGGTGTTTCTGAACGTGGCGATACCAAATATGTGTATATTTTTATTTTTTTAACCCTTTAATTTCAATGGGGTGAAAGGGGAGTGATTTGAACTTTTAGGTTTTTTTGTTTTTTTTTTTATTTTTTTACATTTTTTTTTTACTTTTTTTTTTATTTTACTAGTCCCCCTAGGGGGCTATAGCGATCAACAATGCGATCGCTCTGCCCTATCTGCTGATCACAGCTACAGAGCTGTATACAGCAGATATAATCACTTCCTGATTCACTCTGCTTCGGGCCGAGTGAAACCGAAAGTGACTCATGATAGCTATAGGCGTCATCACATGACCCTGTGCTACCATGGCAACCATCGAAACTCACGTGATCACGCACGTGACGTCCGGTGGGGGTGGTGGTAAGTGAAAATAATGGCCGCGCGCATATACATCTCGCTGCCAGACTTTGGTAGCGAGATGTAAGGGGTTAAATGTTGCGAGTGGAAGCGATTCCACACGTAACATGCAGGCACACATATCAGCTGTTGAAAACAGCTGATATGTGCGCAGATCGCTGCGACCTGCCCGCGGCAGGGGGCAGAGATTAACCTCACACGCTCCATGACATATAGATCTGTCCTTGGTCGTGAAGGGGTTAATGTCCAATAAAAATTCAGAATGAATGTTCAACAAATTTTTATATATAATATTGTGCATTTTTTTTGCTGCAATGAAGTTTTTTCTTGTTCATCTTGTTTGTACATAATTTTATGCAAAAACCATATGTGATGGTTAAAAATGTGTTTTTTTTTGTTGTTTTGGGATTTTTTTTGTTTGTTTGTTTTTTGTTTTTTTTGTTTTTTTTTTTTAAATCAGGGCACTAGAAAACAAAAGTATCAGTCATTGGATTTGAAACACTTTACATTTTTCCATACCTGTGTAAATTGAGCGGGGCGAAGTGCAGGATCGCACTACACAGGATACAACGGGGCGGGTTGTCTGTCAACACAGAACCGCTTAGGTAAATAGCAGCTCTAAACACAAAACAGAAGATCATATTAAATGATATCTATTTGTAAAGTTGCTACAGTTTACCAGATGTATTGCATCAATAAAAAAATGTTTACTAAAGGTGGAAATGGCCTGTAGACATTATATTGTATTTTTACTAGCAAGCCTGGAAACATCACTTAAAGGGGTATTTCCAAGTTTATACGTTATCTCCTATCTATTATTATTTATTATGCTTTGCCATTCATTGAGACTCACAATCTAATTTCCCTATCAATACACTGTATCGTTGGAGTCTGGGAGGAAACCCACAGAAACATGGGAAGAACATACAAACTCCTTGCAGATGTTGTCCTTGGGGATAACCATTGCGCCACCATGCTGCTCTATTCCTTATCACTGTGGATCCGATATGGGAACTGAATAACAGCGCTCAGTAATCTCTGAAGATCTCATTAAGAATGAACGAAACTGCATTGCACATGATCGACCTCCGCTCCATTCAACTGTGGTCTTCAAAGCTCCAGTTCTGAGGATTGGTAATAGCCCCTGTGATAAGACCCCCAACGATCTGAAGAGCATTAGCTGAATGGAGCGGTGGTCGATCATGCACACTGCCGCTTCATTCATTCTAATAACCGCGGAGTGGGGGATTGCGGCAGCCGTTTTTTACAAGCCTTCTTAGTGGTTGTTACTTTCTTGGAACCCCTCCAGGTGAGCAATTCCTCTACTCCTCATCCCCCACCTGACATATCCATCAATGTCAATGGCTGCTCACTTTCCCCAGTCCCACGTGCTCGCTGCCTGGGAGTAACTCTAGACTCTGATCTCTCTTTCAAGCCACACATCCAAGCCCTCTTCACCTCCTGCCGCCTCCAACTCAAAAATATTTCCCGGATTCGTACATTCCTTTCCCAAGAAGCTGCAAAAACCCTAATACATGCCCTTATTATCTCCCGTCTGGATTATTGCAACCTCCTGCTCTGTGGCCTCCCTTCTAACAATGTTGCACCCCTACAATCTATTCTAAACTATGCTGCCCGGCTAATCCACCTCTCCCCCCGCTACTCCCCGACCTCTCCTCTCTGCCAATCCCTTCACTGGCTTCCCATTGCCCAACGACTCCAGTTCAAAACACTAACCATGACATACAAAGCCATCCGCAACCTGTCTCTTCCCTACATCTGTGACCTAGTCTCCCGGTACTTACCTACACGTAACCTCCGATCCTCACAAGATCTCCTTCTCTACTCACCTCTCATCTCCTCTTCCCACCATCGCATCCAAGATTTCGCCCGTGCCTCCCCCATACTCTGGAATGCTCTGCCACAACACATCAGACTCTTGCCTACCTTGCCAAGCTTCAAAAGGAACCTGAAGACCCACCTCTTCCGACAAGCCTACAACCTGCCGTAACCCTCAGTCTGATACAGAGCCGCACAATCAGCTCTACCCTCACCTACTGTATCCTCACCCATCCCTTGTAGACTGTGAGCCCTCGCGGGCAGGGACCTCTCTCCTCCTGTACCTGTCTGTGTCTTGTATTGTTTATGATTATTGTACTTGTCCCTATTATGTACACCCCTTTCACATGTAAAGCGCCATGGAATTGATGGCGCTATAATAATAAATAATAAATAAATAAATAAATCTAGGATAAGACCCTATTTGCAACTTTGTCTTTCCAGTTCAATTATCTATTATCCTATTTTAATGGGAGTGCTAAAAATCAGCGTAGTGCAGTTCTCTGCAATATCAGGTGCTCCCATTAAACCCTGAATGTAGTGGCAGTGTGCATGATAGACTGTAGCGCCCCTGAACCCATCAGGGTGCTACAAGGTTCTGCATCCCCACAAGGATGCAGGGCCTACCCCCTTAGGGACCCAAAACCCCAGTGCCAGTGCCAACAAAAACCCAGGTAATCTCAGTTTTCCCCAACAATCCCCCATACAATGGTACCCAGCTAGGGTGGAACCAATGGATGGCCGCCTAGAGGTGGAGCCACTCCAGTCCACTAGTTGACCAGGTGGGAGGGGCAGACTGTGGAGAGTAGTTGGGAACACAGGAGGTCAGAAGTCAGAAGGGAGACTGCAGTGAGACAGAGCAGTCAGTAGTCAGTCTAAGTCAGAGTTCATATAACTGAATAGGATAACTGAAGTGAGCACTAATATATATATATATTATGAGTGCAAGCCAAAAAATACATACTATATCAGGATAAGGCTGCACATCAAACTTAGATAATGGTATAATGCCTCAAGCATATGGAAAAATATTGGAATATACAATGAAAAATGCTACTTGCTAATTTGAACATGTGAATAATGAATTGCATACCTGCCATGAACATTAGGAAAAAGGAGATATTTAGCAATCGCATTGATCAATGTAACTGAGCCCAAAGACCTCGTCAAGGTATATCTCTATATTGGGGTCCCTAGCTCTGTGACCCTAACTGTGTGTCATCTCATTGCAATTAAAAACTGCTGTGGGTGGAGAGGGGTAACTAAGGACTTTCTTATATAGGAGATGGAAAAAACATGGCCGAAAGGGTCGGAGCTGTGTTCACATTCAGAAAAAAACTACATATAACTGAATAGGATAACTGAAGTGAGCACTAATATATATATATTATGAGTGCAAGCCAAAAAATACATACTATATCAGGATAAGGCTGCACATCAAACTTAGATAATGGTAAAATGCCTCAAGCATATGGAAAAATATTGGAATATACAATGAAAAATGCTACTTGCTAATTTGAACATGTGAATAATGAATTGCATACCTGCCATGAACATTAGGAAAAAGGAGATATTTAGCAATCGCATTGATCAATGTAACTGAGCCCCAAGACCTCGTCAAGGTATATCTCTATATTGGGGTCCCTAGCTCTGTGACCCTAACTGTGTGTCATCTCATTGCAATTAAAAACTGCTGTGGGTGGAGAGGGGTAACCAAGGACTTTCTTATATAGGAGATGGAAAAAACATGGCCGAAAGGGGCGGAGCTGTGTTCACATTCAGAAAAAAACTACATATAACTGAATAGGATAACTGAAGTGAGCACTAATATATATATATTATGAGTGCAAGCCAAAAAATACATACTATATCAGGATAAGGCTGCACATCAAACTTAGATAATGGTATAATGCCTCAAGCATATGGAAAAATATTGGAATATACAATGAAAAATGCTACTTGCTAATTTGAACATGTGAATAATGAATTGCATACCTGCCATAAACATTAGGAAAAAGGAGATATTTAGCAATCGCATTGATCAATGTAACTGAGCCCCAAGACCTCGTCAAGGTATATCTCTATATTGGGGTCCCTAGCTCTGTGACCCTAACTGTGTGTCATCTCATTGCAATTAAAAACTGCTGTGGGTGGAGAGGGGTAACCAAGGACTTTCTTATATAGGAGATGGCAAAAACATGGCCGAAAGGGGCGGAGCTGTGTTCACATTCAGAAAAAAACTACATATAACTGTTCAACTGGGGCTCAGTTACATTGATCAATGCGATTGCTAAATATCTCCTTTTTCCTAATGTCCATGGCAGGTATGCAATTCATTATTCACATGTTCAAATTAGCAAGTAGCATTTTTCATTGTATATTCCAATATTTTTCCATATGCTTGAGGCATTATACCATTATCTAAGTTTGATGTGCAGCCTTATCCTGATATAGTGTGTATTTTTTGGCTTGCACTCATAATATATATATATTAGTGCTCACTTCAGTTAACCTATTCAGTTATATGTAGTTTTTTTCTGAATGTGAACACAGCTCCGCCCCTTTCGGCCATGTTTTTTCCATCTCCTATATAAGAAAGTCCTTGGTTACCCCTCTCCACCCACAGCAGTTTTTAATTGCAATGAGATGACACACAGTTAGGGTCACAGAGCTAGGGACCCCAATATAGAGATATACCTTGACGAGGTCTTGGGGCTCAGTTACATTGATCAATGCGATTTTCCTAATGTTCATGGCAGGTATACAATTCATTATTCACATGTTCAAATTAGCAAGTAGCATTTTTCATTGTATATTCCAATATTTTTCCATATGCTTGAGGCATTATACCATTATCTATGTCAGAGTTCAGAGTTGACTGAAGAGCATCCTGACTCGGGTTAACGGTGACCTGGTACCCAGGAGAGATGGTTGCCGGTGGAGTACGGTAGAGTACTCCCGGAACTACGCACCAACGGGGTACAGGACCATAGAACAGGAAAGAGCTTCAAGCCGACGTGTTAACACCTGCACAGCAAAGGGGACTATAAAGAACCTTGCTGACCCTAAAGAATCCGAAGACTCAGTAGCAAAGAGAGAATCGGGGATAGGACCAGAGACTCCAGCCCCACAGGGTTCACGCTACTGTCAGTCGGACAGAGGTGGACAAACCACAAACCGGGGACCCCCAGTGTTCCATACCACGGGGACCCATTTACCAGAGACAAGTGCAGTGGAAGAAGGTACCAGAGAACCAGACTGGCACTGGGATGACAGGGACCTGGAGGCGAAACCAGACGGCCTCGGGCAACCAGTTAACAACTAAAGTGAGTAAATCAGTTGCAGTGAATACCTGTCTGGACTCCTTCTTCCGACGTACACCGCACCATACACCCGCTGGGGCAATACTCTAGTTGCGGAGGGCTCAAGTCATCAGAGCTGCACATTCCATCATCCCCAGTAAAACCTGCAGCGGCGGCTCCTTACACTTAGCCGCATCACCGCAAGTGGCGTCATGAATAACTTCATTCACAACTGCTTTGTAAATATCCCCCATTACAAAAAGGGCCCAGGGCACGGAACCGGGAACGGCCACCATCGTGACATTCCCCGTATAGATACTGCCCGGAACTGAGTGCCCCATATCCCTGGGTGCTACATGACCACCTCTGGAGGCATGGCGATCAGATCCCCATAGATTGCAAAGGTTAGGCCCTATTCGTTGGATACAGGATAACTTTTAAACTTGAGAACACCTCTTTAACCTATGTTCTACTACACAAAAGATATTTTTCACAAAGAATAAAAATTACAGCTTGTAAATAACAGGCCGCTCCTGCACCCGTCTGCTTACAGTCAGGGCACAGAGTCAGGCACGTCTGCAATTTGTGAACTTAGCCTTACTGAGAATTCGTCAGTGAGCTCATTCTGATGAGGGTTGTCTCTATGCGCCGAGCCGGATACCTGACCCTAGATATCACTAGTGTTGGGCCCTAAATAGGAAAGGGATGGGATAAGCTCTTCGTCAGCCTCACTAAATACTATAGAAGACACAAGGAGGACAAATAGGGGGAAAAGCATGAACTACTTATTCAAGGATGACATAGGTAGAAGTTCAGCAGAGCTTCAGCAACGATACCACAGATGAGTACAAGCCACCTGTTTGCAACCAGAGCTTGTATAGACTGAATAATATCACCAGCACAAGTCCAGGGAAGATCGGAGTATTTAAGCATAAGGTATATACTGATAGTCAGTAGCTGGATAGAAGTTTAGCTCCCCTGGATCCTAAAGGGGAGTAGCTGAAAATCCAGCAGGAAAGCTACCTAATACAATGAATACTAACAGCAGGAACAACAGAAAGTCACTACTTACGGATAGTACAGACGGAAGAGTAGTCAGGCAAGCCAGGGTCAGGTAATAGGAGGACACAGAGGCGTAGTTCATTCACAATCTGAGGGTCAGAATTCCAGGAAGATGTGTAAAAGATTCAGGGAAAAGTCAGAAACTTGGTCAGGTAACGGTCCAAGGTCCAAAGCCAGGAAGTCACGACAGGAACAGGGAGCAGGCAGAGAGGACTCAAATAACGGTCCGGGGTCAAGAGACAAAGATCAGAACACATGCAAAAACACAGGCAAACAACACAACTACAGAACCAGAGTGTACGACTGGCGACATTCTGGGAGAGCATGCTCAGTAATGAAACAGAGCAATTACTAGGAAGGAGGAACACTTGAGTAATCAGCACCTCCCAGAACCAGCGTGGAATCCTGCGCTGTCAATCAACCTGCCAGCTCTGTGCTCAGGAAAACACAGCAGAGCATCTCCTAATGTGCAAGATTCTCTGCACAGAGGAATCGTGACAGCACAGCCAAATGCTGTGGCCTTCTATTGCCAGAAACCACATTACTGTCTGCCACCCATGACACACCCGTAATAGGAGGTCTCTGTGTGGATGACGTAGGATGCGTCATCCACACGGGGCTGGGTCGGCGATGTCACAAGATGAAGGAGGCACCAGACCGAGACCAGGGACACCCATCGGACTGGACCGCCCCACAGGTGAGTATAATAAAAGTGTATTTTACGTTCTACACAGCGGCCTGGGCTTTTATATATAGTACTAGAAGGTGGCCCGATTCTAACGTATTGGGTAGTCTAGAATGTGTATGAAGTTTAGCAGATTGAATAATAAGGTAATGAATGGACTGGATGGGTTCGGTTTAATTTAGTATTCTTATAATTGTTTATTGGTTTTAAAATGACAAACAACAGAAGGAACAGTTTTAATAGATGAGTCTAAAGTGAGCTTTACACGCAATGACATATCTAACGATATGTCGTCGGGGTCACGGAATTCGTGATGCACATCCAGCGTCGTTAGCGACGTCGTTGCGTGTAACAGCTCCGACCGGGCAAGGCCACCGCGGCGACCCAGCAGAAGCACCGCGGCCCGGTAACGAGTAGCACCCGACCCTGTGGGCGCGTCACTTTACTACAGTTCCCACCTCACCCCCCCAGAGTGATTTTTACATATGCCAGTTATTTTAGTTCATTTTTTGGGATATTTTGTAAAGCATATGACTTTCCCTGCTAATAAAAAGTTGCAAAACGACATCGAAAAAAAGGCACTTTGGGGCTTTGCGCAAAATTTATGAATTGCACATTTTTGGTTAACAATGCCAACGAAAACCACAAGTCAGAAAAGAAAAGGGACTTAAAAAAAATTATGAATCGGGTCCTGTGTTTTAAGTTTCTCCATTTCCTTCAGGCAGGTTCCAATTATGTTCTTTTTACTGTTATGCATACCTACACTACACCATATGGAGGTTTGCAGCTGGACTGATCCCATAGCTGGTTCTCATTATATACTTGTATGATCCAACACTGCATTGTAGAATAAAACCTAAAACTAGTATGCAATTATGTATTTCACCCTCTATACATTTTCCAAGACCGTATTATTAAAGCGTTGTTCTCATGATGACTGTTCGGGAGTGCACCACTCTCGACTTCCTGCTTGCCCGGAATAGATTTGCTCCTGTCTGGTTGACATTTCGGACCTGCGGCATTCTCACAATACTGGCCCAAACTTGGCACCATTGAATGCTGTAAACATCAGAGGCGTGCAGAGGCTCTGGATCAGAGCAAGCTTTGGCCCACAATCACCACAGCCCCTCATCATAGCTACTCAACCCTCTTCCTCCAAATTCAGCTTCTCCACCATGACAGAAAACAATCTTTCCACTCTACTCTCAAGATCACATTTAACCACCTGTGCACTTGACCCGCTCTCATCGCATCTCATCCCCAACATCACCACAGTCCTCATCCCAGCCCTAACCCATCTCTTCAACCTATCACTAACAACTGGTGTATTCCCCTCATGATTTAAACATGCCTCCATTACAGCCATCCTCAAAAAGCCCTCCCTTGACCCATCCTCTGTGTCAAACTATGGCCCCATATCCCTTCTCCCCTATGCCTCAAAACTACTGGAACATCTTGAATTGTCCTCATACCTCTCCTCCTGCTCCCTCTTTGACCGGCTACAATCTGGCTTCCGACCACATCACTCTACTGAAACTGCCCTAACCAAAGTCACCAATGATCTACTAACCGCCAAAGCCAAGCGACACTACTCTATCCTCCTCCTCCTGGACCTGTCCTCTGCCTTCGACACAGTAGACCATTCCCTCCTACTACATATTCTCTCATCTCTGGGCATCACAGACTTGGCCCTATCTTGGATATCCTCATACCTAACCGACCGAACTTTCAGCGTCTCCCATTCTCACACCACTTCCTCATCTCGCACCCTATCTGTCGGTGTCCCCCAAGGTTCAGTTCTTGGACCCCTGCTGTTCTCCATCTACACCTTCGGCCTGGGAAAGCTCATAGAGTCCCACGGCTTTCAGTATCATCTCTATGCCGATGACACACAGATCCACCTCTCTGGACCTGACATTACCTCTCTACTGTTATGTCACCACCGAGTCCGCTCCATCGACTTCTGCTCTGATCGCCAGGCGATGCCGTGTTCCTGCCGTGGATAGTGCTGGTGATGGGAGAGGAGTCAATGCCAGCGGCACCGGTGGGCGCAGGCTCCGTTCATCCACTGGTCTGGGTTTCCTGGGGATCTGCAGTGCCACTGGCTGACTGTAGGTGGCAGGTGTCTCCCAGCTGAGGTACCATCATTCAGCTACAGCCTATGGGAAGACACCACACCTTTTTAATTTCCCCTCCTGTCTGCTGACCTCTGCCAGAGATAGTTCTGAGAATTCTGGCTCCTGTTTCGTCCTGTGATTTCGTGTGCTGATTACCGCTTGTTTCCTGACTACACTCCTGCCTGCTGTTTTTGTACCTCGCTGCCCAATCCGGTTTTGACTACTGCTTGTTTCTGATTACGTCTTTGCCTGCCGATTCTGTCCCTGTTCCGCAATTCCTGGTTTGACCCTGCCTGACGACTACTCTCTCAGACTGCAGCCTTCCACAGGTAGTGATCTCCAGGGCCCTGTGTAATTCCAAATCCCTGTATAGGGGTTAAAGGGTTTCAGGGTTCTGGGGGTCCTGCTTGGCAAGTGGCTTCTCTCTAGCCTGTCCATTACAGCCCGTCTGAGTCTGTGGATCCAGGCAGGCGTTACATCTACTAACCAAAATTCCACAATGTCTGTCTGCTATTTCATCCTTCTTCTCTGCGCGATTCCTAAAGCTTAACATGGACAAAACAGAGTTCATTGTCTTTCCTCCTCCTCACTCATCTCATCCAACAAGCCTTTCCATCAAACTTGATGGTTGCTCACTCTCCCCAGTCTCACAAGCTCGTTGCCTAGGAGTAACCCTCGACTCTGCTCTATCCTTCAAGCCACACATCCAAGCCCTCTTCACCTCATGCAGACTACAACTCAAAAATATCTCCCGGATCTGTGCTTTCCTTAACCAAGAATCAGCAAAAACATTAGTGCATGCCCTCATCATCACCCGCCTCGACTACTGCAACCTCCTGCTCTCTGGCCTTCCTTCCAACACTCTTGCACCCCTCCAATCTATCCTAAACTCTGCGGCCTGCTTAATCCACCTCTCCTCCCGCTATTCCCCAGCCTCGCCACTCTGCCAATCCCTTCACTGGCTTCCCATCGCCCAACCACTCCAGCTCAAAACATTAACCATGACATACAAAGCCATCCACAACCTGTCTCCTCCTTACATCTCTGACCTAGTCTCCCGGTACCTACCTGCACGCAACCTCAGATCCTCACAAGATCTCCTTCTCTACTCCTCTCTTATCTCCTCTTCCCACAATCGCGTACAAGATTTCTCCCGTGCCTCCCCCATACTCTGGAATGCTCCACCTCAGCATTTCAGACTCTCCCCTACCGTGGAAAGCTTCAAGAGGAACCTCAAGACCCACCTCTTCCAACAAGCCTATAACCTACAATAGCCCTCTAGCTCTGTCCTCACCTATCGTACCATCACCCATTCCCTGTAGACTGTGAGCCCTCGCGGGCAGGGTCCTCTCTCCTTCTATACCAGTCTGTTTTGTACTGTTAATGATTGTTGTACGTATACCCTCTTTCACATGTAAAGCGCCATGGAATAAATGGCGCTATAATAATAAATAATAATAATAATAATAAAAGTGATCTGGCCAGCTTTAGAATAGCACCTGCAAGCAAGAGCTTCTTTTCTAGTAGACTGCCACCATTGATAGCTGATAACCTAAGCAATGAACAGTAAATGATAGAATTAAAAAATCTTCCATTTGTGAGAACAAGGAAGCTTTTTAATAATTTAAATGTATAGGTGCTTATTTTTATCCATTTCTAATAATCAAAAAACCCATCCTACCATTAGGCTAGAGTCACACCAGCATACTGTGTATTCTCTCATCCTAGAGAGAATCGGGTCAATAATGCAAATCACACTTTGATCTAACCCTGATCAGAGTATGTCCAGAGTGTGATCCGATTTTTTCAGATGAGGAAAAGATGGAGGAAAAAAATTCAGTGAAAATATTTTCCATGAACTCACTGACTTGCATGGCCGAGTGCAACAGATTCATCTTCAGACAGGCTGTAGTTTTTTCCTCAGACCAACTCGGTTCAAGACAAAAGGTGTGCACAGTCGCATAGAACAACATTAGAGCAATCTTTTGTCAACAACGTCCAATTGGTGAGGAACTAACACACAGTACTACTACAGATCAGTTGAGTAAAGGGGTCACAGTGCACTGAAAGTGGCACAGCTCCAAACAATGCATGGGTATGACTGGTACTGCAAGCTTTGTCCCATTCACTTGGACCATGCTCCTCTGATTGATCCGCGTTCCGTTGGGGCACACTGCAGAGGTACAGAAATCTAATTTGTAGTTGTACCATATTTCCTCGGAAATAAGGCAGGGTCTTATTTTACTTTTGGCTCTGAAAGATGCACTGGGTCTTATTTTCAGGGTATGTCTTATATTTTTTTATTGGTGTCGGTGAGTGGGTTGCCCGTTAATGCAAAAAAAATATTCACCTACCTCGGACTGTGCCCACCGCTCTGTGCCGACGTTATTGATTGGATGCATTCAGATTGCTATTTTTGCCTGATTTTAATGCAAAATGAATATTCACCCCTTCTTCCCACAATTGTCTGTGCCAGCATTGTTCAGTGGGTGCAATAAGACTGCTGTACACACCCACTGTTAATGGTAAATTAATATTTACCCTTTCTCCAGCCCATCCTTCTGTCCTGGTGTCAGTGATTCAGTCAGACCACTGTATTCCTTAACAGACAATCGCATCACAAATGTGACACCTGCCCGGAACCACAGTCCCAAGATGGCTAATACAGACAGGATAGAGGAAAGCCATACACAAAGCAGGATCCCAAGAACCCTGAAATCCTTTAACGCTATACAGGGATTTGGAATTACACAGGGCCCCCAGAGATCACTACCTGTGGAAGGCTGCAGTCCAGATGAGAGTAGTAGTCCGGCAGAGTCAAACCGGTAGATGCAGAACAGGGACAAAACAAATCGGCAGACAAGGGCGTAGTCAGGAAATCAGGCAGAGGTCAAAACTGAAGATGGCAGTGAGGTACAAATACGGCAGGCAGGAGAGTAGTCAGAGAACAGGCAGAGGTCAAAACAGGAATCAATAACCAGAGCAGAGAGAACCAGATTCTAGCAGAAATACAAACTATATTTGTCAGTGACCAGCAGACAGGAGGGGGAATTAGAAGTGTGTGGTGTCTTCCTATTGGGTTTAGCTGAATGGTGGTAACTTCACACGCCACCTACAGTCAGCCAGTGGTACAGCAGGTCCTAGGGAAACCAGCTTAGTGGATGAACGGAGCCTGCGTCCACCAGAGCCACCGGCAATGACTCCTCTTCTATCACCAGCACCATCCATGGCGGGAATACGGCGGCGCCAGGTGACCGAAGCAGAAGTCGTAGGAGCGGACTCCGGTGAGGACGTGACAACAATGCTCGGATTGGCCGGTGGCTCTCCTGACCCAAATGTGTCAGCAAGTATCTTTATGCATCTGACATGCTCCGGTCAGGAGATCCACCATCCGGTCCGAGGATTGCAATGCGATAATCAAGCGAGGAATACAGCAGTCTGATTGAATCACTGACGCAAGCACAGAGGGGTGGGTGGGGAAGAGGTGAATATTCATTTTGTATTAACAGCGGGTGCACAAATATAAGTGTACAGCAATAAAAATTACATATCCTGAAAGGGCGGCACAAGTCCTATTTCAGCATACTATTAGTATGATGAACTGCAACTAGGGTAGGGCTTATATTATAGGCATATTGCAAAAAGGCCAAAAAATCCTGCTAGGGCTTATTTTCGGGTAACGCGGTATTTGAATTTTCAACAATATGTGTAGCAGCAGCTTCCTATGTAAGAGCATTTCTGTAGGAACTATACAATGTCCACTGGAACTGTGATACCTATCAATGAGGAACCAGGACTTTAAACAGATGTTTTGTTTGCATATTGAGAACTTGGTGAATGCCCATAAAAATGCCAAGAAGCTAGAAAATCTTTTAAAGTGTAAGGCTGAACGACTGAGTGTATTTTGGTGTAGGATTTTTCCATTAGTGGCTTTCCTGGTCTGCCTCCAGCATCCACAATAACACAGCGAACATGTCAGGAATTTACAATTTTCTCAAACAGGCTCCTTGTATCATTGCCAAGATCCATATATAAATGTGGAGCCACACCCGGCCAAAAGAGAGCGAAAATATGGGGCATTTGTGGGAACTGCAGAATGCATTACACACAGTGCTAGACTCCACTTCTAAATTTAGGCACAAGTGCTTTCAGATGCTGGAGACTAAATAACAGGAGGAAACCACTGGGAAACGTCTTCAGCTGCATCCACTGAAAACTCCTTGTTTATATGGAAAATCAATAGATTGCAATTAGTTTATGCACATCAAAAAGCTAATACATGGACCTCTGTCACGCTCCCGATGTCCCTCCACCGCTCCTTACACACTGATCCAGTCTCACGGTATCACTCCTTACCCACTGATCCAGTCTCACCGTCATGGTATCACTCCTTACCCACTGATCCGGTCCACGTGCCCACCGGTCGCGGCTGCGGCTCCTGCTCGTGCTCCCCTGCGTCCTGCTCTCTTGTGTCTGACTCTGAGTTGTCTGGCTCTGAATCTGAGGCCCATGCATGTGTATAGGGCGGGACCGCGCCCACTCACCTTAACTTATAGGCCCAGCACCCCTGAAGCAGGATATGACATGATACTGGGACTGGGTATATAAGGCTTCCCTTTCCATGTGGGTGGCGCCTGTTCAACGTGTTCCTTGAGCTAAATGTCAGGTCCCCCTTTGCCTTGCCTCATACTAATCCTATGTCTTTCGCAGAGCCAGTCCTGCCAAGCTAACCTGGTCCTGACCTTGGCTTGCCCGGGAAGTCCTACGGAGACTGTCGGCTGTGACTCCACTATCTCCTCCAGCCTGAACCCGTCTCCAACCCATGGCCTCACTCGGTGACCCCTGCCCTCTTGTTCACCTGGACCCAGCTCCTGCCAAGCGACTTTACCCGGCACTGGAACCTGAGCCTCGTCATCGGGACCACCTCCTGGAGCTCTGTGGCCCCAGAGACTTATTCATTCCAGTTTCCGGAAAGACTCTGATCCCGTTCCGTTTAGTACTCCGGCTACCGTGCATCTAGGCCCTCTAGGGGGGGGGGGTTACAGGACAGTCCCTGTACAGGGGTTAGCTCCGGGTTGCCTTACTGGAGGGGTCCGGTGCACGGCCCAGAGGATCCACCACCCGGACATAACAACCTCTCATATATGTCAGTGTTCGCTCCTTGTGCTGGTCATCGGCTTTCAACTCCGGCTCACACAGGTGGAGTTAGCCCCTCTATGATATCCAAAATGTCCTAGTAGTCTGTATTCAAAATGGAGTAGAGAAGGGGTTAACGCCGCGCATCAGCCAAATGAAACTGTAGAGGTGTTGATGAAAAATATCTTTCTTTTATTTCATCAGTCTACGCGTTTCAAGGTCGAAACCTCTTCCTCAGGACCAGTACATCAACAAAAGCCTTTTGTTGATGTACTTGTCCTGAGGAAGACGTTACGACCTCAAAACGCGTAGACCGATGGAATAAAAGAAAGATATTTTTCATCAACACCTCTACAGTTTCATTTGGCTGATGCGCGGCGTTAACCCCTTCTCTACTCCATTTTGAATGTTCATCCACGTGGGGCTGCAGCAGACGCCATTATCTTATGCTTATCAGTGGTTGTGACTTTCACAACCAAATTAGGTGAGTGTATATTTCCTATATGCTACACTTGTTCATCTGGTGTTACACTATCAGCGCTTCTTATTTTTAGATTTACTAGTAGTCTGTATTGACAGAGGTTGTCCTGATGAAGGAGCCACTTTAAGGGCTTTTATAATTGCACAGTGTGAACTTTGGAAAAAAAATCAACTGTACCATTGAAAAAAATCATTATTACTGCGGCACAATCTGTGATGGTAAAAGGTGCTCATTGGGACATTAACATAGAGCTTTACTGTACCGACTGGGCTCTTAAAAAAGTCATTAGTGAGTGCCAATCAGGCTCCTCCACTAGCGTTTTTGTGAAGCCCCTCCAGTGTTGTGTCGGTGCATTACCTTCAGGGACTCCACTCAGCTGGATCTTGTCACAGGTAGGAGATCTTCTATTTAGGATTGTCGTGACGCCACTCTCAGAATTGCGGTCAGTGGGGACCGCCACTGCAGGTTAAGGGATGCCTGGGGCTGATGGTGGGTGCAGCCAGTTGTAACAGCCTCCTGAGAGTGAGGCAAGCCCCAGGGCCCTGTGTAGGTGTGTAGAACCACAAGGCGCAGAATAACTCCACACAAGCAGAATGTCTTTCAGGGGTTTTACTCACAGAAGGTGGCAGGATGAGTAACCCGGGCGTAGCTGGGATGAACCAGGCTGGAACCAGGTGTCCTTCAGGCTGACTGATGAGGGTGGCTACCGACTCGCCTTCCTTAGCCCTTCTGTGGTTTGTGGTAACCCCGACTTTTAGTCCCTATGGGGGTCACCCAGGGAAGTAGCTGCTCCCCTCGTTTGTTTGCCGTTTGCTTGTCGCCTGGACCAGATCACTCCAGCTGCTTGCCTCCTGTGAACTATGGGCCCTAACTGTGGCTACGTGGCTGCGGCCTTTGGGGTGTTGTGGCGTGGGCTTTGAGGGCCCCACACCGGCAGGTTTAGCAAGGAAAGGTGGATCTATCCCCGCACCGGGATCTGCCGCCCGTTTGGGCCTGGTACTCCCTGACAGTCTCCGTACTTTCCACTACGCTGCTCTCTCTAGCTGTGTGTGGGGTTCGGGCAGCACTACCAGGTGACCGTTCTCCCCCGTCGGTAGTCACTGCGCGGACGCTGTTAGACTGCAACAGCTCCAGGGTCTGCTCCTCACGTCTGCTTTCCCTGAGCTGCACACTAAACTGGCTCACTCGTGGGACCTGCACTGCTGCTCCTGTCTGAGCTCCACTTCCATGCTCCTCAGTCCTCCACACTCTGCTTCAGACTGTTTACTCCTCCTTCTCTTTTCCCCTTGTGCCTGCCTACGCCACCTAGCAACCAGGCTCTCTACCACACCCCTTGAGTGGAGATGGAGGCTTCGCCCCCTCCACTCCTCAAGTGGAGGTGAAGGCTTTGCCCCCTCCTGGGATCCCCAGGGGTCCTCCCAAAGGTACATGTGTGAGACCTGATCACTATGCGCCTGTGTAGTCACACCTCGGTCAGCCTTCTGGATTACCTGTATTGTACTGTCCCCAGCATGGGTGCAGTACTCAGTGGTGCCTGACCAGGTCAGGGGCGCCACATTCCCCCTTAGTTATCACCAGCACGTCCTCGGGCTGCAAGACAACATTTTAAAATGCATAAAACATTAAAACATGGTAAAACGTTTTAAAACCACCAGGTACCATACATCACCACCCTCCACCCACAAGTCCGTTAACCCACCCTAAACCCTCTCACGTTGGCCGCGCCTTCAGCCACTTCTGGCAGGATGTAGAGGCGGCTTTCATGGGCTGGTGGTTTCAGGGTATACCTGGCCTGGTGGAGCCGCGCCTTCAGCCTCTTCTGGCAGGATGCAGAGGCGGCCTCCACAGTTGGTGCCGACCAGGTACCCTTTTTGTGGTGGAGAGCCAGGCCCCATAAACAGGCATGCTCTCTGGTTGCAGGCGAGCCAAGGCCCCATAAACGGACGTGCTCCCTGGTTGCAGGCGAGCCAAGCCCCTAAACAGGCTGGCTCTGGTGGTGGTACCTCTGGGGTAACTATGTACACTGCGAGAGTTTGTGGCTATAGCCAGTTCATAGCCTTAAGGTTTATGGGTTTCTCACATTAGTTCATGTGGGCGCATTTCTTAAACATTAACGTTGCAAACTGGTCAAAACTGTAACTTGCTGTACTTCTTTCTTTACTTTACATAGATTCCTCCTTACCAGGGCTTGGGCCTGTAGGGCTGCGGCACCTGTTGTTTTCTCCATCCTTGTCTTTTCCTTCTTCTTCTGTATCTGTTTCTTTTTCTGTATCTGTTTCTTTTTCTGTTGAGACAGCAGGTTCACTGTAGGGATTTCTGGGACATGGTGTAACATCCAATGCATACCATCCTCTTTCTCCTTGGTGCATGGTGAATTCCACTGAATCTCCCATCTGTAGGTTTCTTCCTGGATGTCCTCTGGGCAAATGGGCTCTAACGTCTCTTCTGTTAACAAAGATGCCTTCCTTCATACCAGGAGCTACTATGAAGCCATATCCTGATTTCAAGCTGAAGTCTTCCACTACACCACGACAAAGTGGACCTCTAACCTGGGATTTGGCCCTTCTCAGGAACCGTTTCTCTTCCAAGTCTCTGGCCATGACTTCGTCTTTCTGCTCTGGAGACTGCGGTGCAGGGGAAAACCTTGTTCTGCTACGGCGCCGTGTCCTACGGGCTGGGTTCTGCTGGGTTGCGGCTTCACTGGTTGCAGGCTCCCAGGTGAGGTACCTGGACAGATCTTCTTCAGCAGAGGGTGTCGGGCTCTCTTCATCCCAGCGGGAATACGGCAGCATCTCTGGCGCGGGGCATGGATCCACTGCCGATGGCTCCGGGGTCAGCTCCTCAGCTTCCTGGCCTCCTCTCCCCCTTAGTTCTTCGGAGCACTCCTGTTGTGGCAGCGCCGGGGATGGGTGGTCATCAGCAGGCCCGGGCGGGGGACTCTTTGGCGTGGTTGCTGCAGAAGTCGCCTTGGGGGTGTGCGGAGGGAGCAGATACCGATCCACCATCTCCTGTGGGAACTGGGCCTCTAGGTCAGCCTTCAGCTTCCAGTATTCGGGGTCCTCTCCTATCAGGGACTTCCTAGCAGGGACTTCCTTAGACTGGGGAGCGGTGTCTGCTCTGGCCTTGCAGGCCGGGGTAAACAGAGGTACATTCTTGTCTTGGCGGGCCGCGCCTTACATGGCGGCGGCCTGGTCTTGGCGGGCCGCGCCCTGCATGGCGGCGGCCTGGTCTTGGCGGGCCGCGCCCTGCATGGCGGCGGCCTGGTCTTGGCGGGCCGCGCCTGACATGGCGGCGACCTGGATCAGCGTTGCTGTCGCAGTCTCACTCAGGGTCGCAGCTGGAGTCTTAGCGGGCATCGCTACTGTGGCCGGTTCTTGGCGGGCCGGGCAGGGCATCGCTGCGGCGGCCTGAATTGGCGTCGCAGCTACGATGGGATCTGTGCAGGCTGGGCTGGGCGTCGCTGCAGCGATCGGAGCTTGGCGGGCCGCACCTGGCGTGGCTGCGGCCTGGTTCAGCACCTCGCCTGCGGCGTGGATAAGCGTCGCTGCTGCGGTGGGGTCTTGGCGGGCCGGGCCTAGCAAGGCGGCGGCCTGGGTCAGCGTCACACCCGCGGCATGGATGAGGGTCGCGGTGGCAGCCGGATCTTTGCGGGCCGGGCAAGGCATCGCTGCGGCGGCCTGGGCTTGGCGGGCCGGGCAGGGCATCGCTGCTGCGGCCTGGTCCAGCGTCGCCGGGCGCCTCTTCAGGGACCGCGGGCATGGCAGCAGGGGTCGGGGCACTCGCGCTGGCAGGGGCAACACTGGACTCACCCATCGGTGGCACCATCGGGGTCTGAGTCGTCGCCGCTCGGTCTGGCACTCGTCGCGTGGCTTTTTCCTCATAGGCCTGCACCGCGGCAGCCATCTCCAGAAGCGCCGTGCGTTCCTCGCTGATCTGTCGTATGACCCTGGCCTCCAGTTGGTCGCAGAACTGGGCAAGTTCCTGATACCACCAGGCAGCGGAGCCTGGCTCTGGGTCTCTGCGTTCAGACGCCATTTCCTCTGCGCCTTCTTCTGCACGATTTCCCAGCAGCGGACTCGTCGCTGCCTCCAGTAGCAGGCTCTTCAGTTTCTGCTCTGCCTCTTCCAGCAGCAGGCTTCTGGCTCCCTTTCTGTCCCGACGTCTCTGAACGCCTCCGCTCTCATCACTTGCGAGGTCAGGACTCTGCAGGGGATCTCTGGGTAGCCACACCTCTTCGTGGGCGGTAACTTCTCCCAGCGCGGGCTGCTGTTGTTTTTCAGCGCGCTTTTCATGGTGGCAATATGGCAGCGCTTCCAATTTTCCAAGCGGACCGCCCAGGCACATGGTCACCTGTCTGGACAGGTCTAGTCCTTATCCTGTTCGTGACGCCAGATGTGAAGCCCCTCCAGTGTTGTGTCGGTGCATTACCTTCAGGGACTCCACTCAGCTGGATCTTGTCACAGGTAGGAGATCTTCTATTTAGGATTGTCGTGACGCCACTCTCAGAATTGCGGTCAGTGGGGACCGCCACTGCAGGTTAAGGAATGCCTGGGGCTGATGGTGGGTGCAGCCAGTTGTAACAGCCTCCTGAGAGTGAGGCAAGCCCCAGGGCCCTGTGTAGGTGTGTAGAACCACAAGGCGCAGAATAACTCCACACAAGCAGAATGTCTTTCAGGGGTTTTACTCACAGAAGGTGGCAGGGTGAGTAACCCGGGCGTAGCTGGGATGAACCAGGCTGGAACCAGGTGTCCTTCAGGCTGACTGATGAGGGTGGCTACCGACTCGCCTTCCTTAGCCCTTCTGTGGTTTGTGGTAACCCCGACTTTTAGTCCCTATGGGGGTCACCCAGGGAAGTAGCTGCTCCCCTCGTTTGTTTGCCGTTTGCTTGTCGCCTGGACCAGATCACTCCAGCTGCTTGCCTCCTGTGAACTATGGGCCCTAACTGTGGCTACGTGGCTGCGGCCTTTGGGGTGTTGTGGCGTGGGCTTTGAGGGCCCCACACCGGCAGGTTTAGCAAGGAAAGGTGGATCTATCCCCGCACCGGGATCTGCCGCCCGTTTGGGCCTGGTACTCCCTGACAGTCTCCGTACTTTCCACTACGCTGCTCTCTCTAGCTGTGTGTGGGGTTCGGGCAGCACTACCAGGTGACCGTTCTCCCCCGTCGGTAGTCACTGCGCGGACGCTGTTAGACTGCAACAGCTCCAGGGTCTGCTCCTCACGTCTGCTTTCCCTGAGCTGCACACTAAACTGGCTCACTCGTGGGACCTGCACTGCTGCTCCTGTCTGAGCTCCACTTCCATGCTCCTCACTCCTCCACACTCTGCTTCAGACTCTTTACTCCTCCTTCTCTTTTCCCCTTGTGCCTGCCTACGCCACCTAGCAACCAGGCTCTCTACCACACCCCTTGAGTGGAGATGGAGGCTTCGCCCCCTCCACTCCTCAAGTGGAGGTGAAGGCTTTGCCCCCTCCTGGGATCCCCAGGGGTCCTCCCAAAGGTACATGTGTGAGACCTGATCACTATGCGCCTGTGTAGTCACACCTCGGTCAGCCTTCTGGATTACCTGTATTGTACTGTCCCCAGCATGGGTGCAGTACTCAGTGGTGCCTGACCAGGTCAGGGGCGCCACATTTTCTCCCCTCCAGCTGTGAAGATCGTACTGTCCATCACATCCTTAGCCATTAGTTTACAAGCGATTGATTATTCTGCGGTCTAACATATGGTGCTTCCATATATCACTGCCACAGAACGACCACACAGAAGTATCAGGGCATCATATTAAAGTTCTGTGCAAGTTAAAACAACACTTATCAAATTGTGATGCTTGCAGAAGAAGTAAAATACTCCTAGAATCTCAAATTTTTATTGATATAAAAATATTAAAAATATTCATATACATAAACACAATAACCCTAAGGGTATCAAAGAAACACACAAATATATATAATTAAGCAGTGGATAGGCTGGTGGTATGCCCAAAAATAGGGGGGATTATTTGTCACTCAGCCAATCAACTTGAAAAAATGGCTAGATATAGTCACAGATCACAATTTAATAAAAATTTTACTATAGATAGATTTATATTCAACTATCTGTAGTACCCGGCGTTGCCCGGGATAGTAACTGTCTCTCTGTCTCTCTCCCAGTCTCTGTCTGTCTGTCTCTGTCTGTCTCTGTGTGTCTGTCTCTGTCTGTCTCTGTATCAGTCGCTCTGTCAGTCTCTATCTCTGTGTCTGTCTGTTTCTCTCTGTCTGTCAGTCTCTTTTCAGGTCTGTCTAATTCCAGGTCTGTGTCTTTCCCCAGCTGTCTCGTTCCAGGTCTGTCTCTTTCCAGGTCTGTCTCGTTCCAGGTCTGTCTCATTCCAGGTCTGTCTCTTTGCCCGTCTGTCTCTTTGCCCGTCTGTCTTTGTCTGTCTCTCTGTCTGTCTCTTTTGCTTCCTGTCTCTTTCCCTGTCTGCCTGTCTCTGTATCTCTTTATCTCTGTGTCTCTTTCCTTGTCTGTCTCTTTCCAGGGCTGTCTCTTTCCCCATCTGTCTCTTTCCTTGTCTGTCTCTTCCCCGTCTGTCTTTCTGTCTGTCTCCATCTCTCTCTTTCCCTGTCTGTCTGTCTCTGTCTTTTCCCTGTCTGTGTCTGTCTCTTTGTCTGTCTCTCCCTGTCTCTCTCTATCCGTCTCCCCGCTGACATCATATTACCTCACACATAAGCTTCTTATACTATGAATGTCTTTCGTTCCTACAGCAACCAATCACAGCTCCTATTAATAGCCTGTGGCTTCCAACTCCATTGACTTTAAAGGAGGCAGGTTTTTTGGAGAGTAACTGTAAAGCGCGGGGTTAAGTTTTCCTGTCAAAACATAGTCTATGACGTTCCCTGAGTCACATGAGGTGTCTGTGAAAAATTTCGTGATTGTAAATGCGACGGTGCGGATTCCTTTAGTGGACATACACACACACACATACACACATACATACGCACATACATACATAGACACATACACACACACATACACTCATACGCACATACATACATAGGCACATACACTCAGCTTTATATACGGTATTAGATAAACAACAGGTAAATCAATGTTGTATTACCAGAACAGTTTATGATGTGATAGGATAATACATAAAGATTATAGATAACAGCAGATAATCTCAGGATTCAATACATACAGGCATAAATACAGTAATTAAAAAAAATCCATTAGATATTAATTAGATATTAATAAATAGCTCTTACTTAAACACATCAGTATCTTCTGGAATCTTAATGTACTTTCAAAAGGCATACAATATTATATATAGATAAGGCCCTAAGAATATATATCCAGAAGGGACATACATATAAATACACTAGCTGTAGTACCCGGGCGTTGCCCGGGATAGTAACTGTCTCTCTGTGTCTCTCCCAGTCTCTGTCTGTGTGTCGCTGTCTGTCTGTCTCTTTCCTTGTCTATCTGACTATTTCTATCTCTGTCTGTATTTGTATCAGTCTATCTGTCTCCATCTCTGTGTCTGTCTGTCTCTCTCTATCTCTATCTCTATGTGTGTGTCTGTCTCTTTCCCCGTCTGTCTCTTTTCCGTCTGTCTCTTTCCCCGTCAGTCTGTTTCCCGGGCTGTCTCTTTCCCGGTCTGTCTCTTTCCGCGTCTGTCTCTTTCCGCGTCTGTCTCTTTCCCGGTCTGTCTCTTTCCGCGTTTGTCTCTTTCCGCGTCTGTCTCTTTCCGCGTCTGTCTCTTTCCGCATCTGTCTCTTTCCCCGTCTGTCTCTTTCCAGGGCGGTCTCTTTCCAGGGCGGTCTCTTTGCCCATCTGTCTCTTTGCCCATCTGTCTCTTTCCAGGGCTGTCTCTTTGCCCGTCTGTCTCTTTCCAGGGCTGTCTCTTTCCAGGTCTGTCTCTTCGCCCGTCTGTCTCTTTCCAGAGCTGTCTCTTCCCAGGGCTGTCTCTTTCCAGGGCTGTCTCTTTCCCTGTCTGTCTCTGTCTGTGACAGTTGCTATTAATAACCTATAGCTCCCACCTCCATTCAGTTTAATGGCGGCAGGATTTTAGAGACTAACTGTAAAGCACAGGGTTACATTTTTCTGTCAAAACATAGTCTACGACGCTCCCTGGGTCACATGAGGCGTCTGTGCAAGATTTCATGATTGTAAATGCGACGGTGCAGATTCCTTTAGCGGACATACACACACACACACATATACATACACACACACACACACACACATACATACACACACACACACACACATACATACACACACACACACACACACACACACACACACACACACACTCAGCTTTATATATTAGATTGGTGTGAATAAACACCTAAAAAGTCTCACCCGACTCGTTTCTCCTCCCTAGAAGGAGGTTCATCAGGGGTATTAATGATTCGGTATGTCAAAACAAAATAGTGTTATGTTAATAACTGTAAAGGTACATGAGAGATGAATCCACATTGGCTGTACTACATGGAATATAGATCCATAACATTTATGTGAGGAGGGTTAGATTATAAACGATGCCCAGATCATCTATAGTAGTTTTCCTTTTACAGAGGGAACCTCCTTCTCAAAGGTCCCTCGTACAACTTGTTGTCATTGAATCAAATCCAGCATTCTTATGCTTCCGTAATAATATTCTATGAATAGAATTTCATTCCCACTCAGGCTTGTGACTGATGTGTAGGGGAACAGCAACATCAAAGTAGAAATACTTCATTAAATTGTATTTCGGGACTATATTTCAGATAGAAAAAGAGCGAGTGCTGGCGTCCATTGGTTCAGTGCATGGAAATCATCGGACTGCTGTCACGCTAGGTACAAAGAAGTACCAAGCGAGCAGTGAAAGGGAAGGGAAGGGGGAGATGGTGACCCCTAACCAAACCTACCGCTGGTCCCAGGGGTCCCTCAGCACCCTAGATAGGTTCCACACCTATGCGCCGAGTTGGATACCTGACCGTAGGTATCCCTAGTGCTGGACCCTAAATAGGGAATGGGAGGGATGAGTTCTTCATCAACCCCACTAAATGCTCAAGGAAGACACAAGGAAGACACACAAGGGAAAAAAATATAAATTACTTATTCACAGATGACTCAGGCAGAAATTCAGCAAAGCTTTTGCAACGATACTACATATGAGAGCAAGCTACCTGCTTGCAACCAGAGCTAGAATGAACTGAATAATATCCCCAGCACCAGTCCAGGGGAGAAGGGAGCATTTAAGCACCAAGAGAATACTGATGATCAGCAGCTGGGTGTAAGGCAAGCTCCTGCTGGGTCCAAAAGGAGGAGAGATGAAAATCCAGCGGGAATGCTACCAAATACAATGAATGCTAACAGCAGGAATAATAGAAAGTCTGGAAGCATTTTGTGCAGCCAAACTCTGTGACCATCTATTGCCAGAAACCACATGACTATTTGTCATCCATGAGACACCCATGACAACTGCACTCAGATGACATTTGATTGCAGTCCGATTTCCACGGATCCACAGAAAGGATCAGGCATTTCTGTTCTCCTCATCTGAGAAAATCAGATCACACTAAGCTGACACTCGGGTCAATCTGGGATTAGTGTGTTATTAGCATAATTAACCCGATTCTCACCAATTTGAGAATCTATGGTCGTGTAACCCTAGCCTAAAGGCCCCGTCACATGCAGCTAACGATATATCGCCGGGGTCACGGATTCCGTGACGCACATCCGGCATAGTTAGCGACGTCGTTGCGTGTGACACCAACGAGCGACCATTAACGATGGAAAATACTCACCAAATCGTCCATCGTTGACACGTCGTTGCTTTTCAAAAAATCGTGCAGAGGACGCAGGTTGTTCGTCATTCCTGCGGCAGCACACATCGCTACGTGTGACACCTCGGGAACTACAGCTTACCTGCGGCCGCCGGCAATGAGGAAGGAAGGAGGTGGGCGGGATGTTACGGCCGCTCATCTCCGCCCCTCCGCTTCTATTGGGCAGCCGCTTAGTGACGCCGCTGTGACGCCGCACGACCCGCCCCCTTAGAAAAGAGGCGGTTCGCCGGCCACAGCAACGTCACTAGGCAGGTAAGTCCGTGTGACGGCTCAGAACGATTTTGTGCGCCACGGATAGCGATGTGCCCGTGACGCACAAACGAGGGGGGCGGGTGCTTTCACCAGCGATATCGCTGCATGTAAAGCCCTCTTAAGAATAATGGATTGTATATATGATGTAAATTTACTGGTTGCCATTTATGCGGAGAAAATAGTTAACACTTATTGGCCAATACCCATGAGAGAAACAAAAAAAATGAGCATATACCCTATAATAAAGCAATTAAGTAAATAGTAGTAGTGTATTTAAATAACATAGAGCATTTGGTCAACACTGTTTGATCAAAAAGCGTAAAAGCCATACCACCGCAACAAAATGTACCCAGCCTGAACGCTTTTTGAACAGTGTTGACCCTATGTTATTTACATGTCTTACTATTATTTATTTACTTTATTATGGGGTATTTGCTTATTTTCTGTTTCTTGGGTTTTGTCTGTGAAATGGCCACGGTGTGATAGCGCTTCTATTGCACATATACCAACTAAGGGGTACTTTGCACATTGCGACATCGCTACTGCGATATCGTCGGGGTCAAATCGAAAGTGACGGACATCCGGCGCCGGTAACGACGTCGCAACGTGTAAAGCCTAGATGCGCCGATAAACGATCGCAAAAGCATCAAAAATTAGGGATCTGTGTAGCGTCGGTCATTTTCATAATGTCGCACCAATAGGAGATACGATGTTGTTCCTCGTTCCTGCGCAGCACACATCGCTGTGTATGAAGCCGCAAGAGCGAGGAACATCTCCTTACCTGCCTCCACCGGCTATGCGGAAGGAAGGAGGTGGGCGGGATGTTTACGTCCCGCTCATCTCCGCCCCTCCGCTTCTATTGGCCGCCTGCCGTGTGACGTCGCTATGAGGCCGCATGACCCGCCCCCCTTAGAAAGTAGGCGGGTCGCCGGCCAGAGCGACGGCGCAGGGCAGGTGAGTGCGTGTGAAGCTGCCGTAGCGATAATGTTCGCTACGGCAGCTATCACAAGATATCGCAGCTGCGACGGGGACTATCGCGCTCGGCATCGCTAGCCGATGCTAGTATACTAGTCTCTGGCTCATTTTTTTTTGCTTTTTACTTACTGGTCAATACTATATAATTTTAAAAACAGTCTGGCTGGCTTTTACATGGGCATTATGGCTGTCATATACAGGAGTAGTAAAGCTTACACCTACGGGTCAATAAGAACTGCACTTGGAGGAGCAGTTTGACCAGCATCGGTATATAGCTCTCACGGGGGCAATATTACTGGAATTTATGGGGTCACATTTATAGGGCAATGTAGATGGCTTTTATTGGGTAATATGTTTGACACTGCTGAAGTCAATTTTTAGTACCAATGTGGTATGTGGCAGGGACGTAACTACAATCGGTGCAGAGGCTGCAATTGAACCCACTCCTTGGAACCTAGGTGGCCCCAAAAGTCCTTTATCACAAGATCACTGCTATTAAAGACTTGCAAAAATTGGGGGCTTCGCTGGAACTTTTGCATTAGGGCTCATGAGCTTCAAGTTAGGCCACTGGTATCTGGTACTGTTGAGGGAGAATTTTGAGCTGTAGATGGTATTGGTGCAGATGGTGGGTATTTTACACTATATTTTGCTATTTGTTTGCCACCACTGATGGACGAATTGTGATATTTGATGCCACTAGAAAGTATTTTGTGCTGTAATATATTATTAGCTCCTTTGGGAAGGTGCTGTCATGAGGGTATCATGACGGAGATGGTCTCTCCCAATTCTGGTGACAGGAGATCACAGTGCAGGGCTTCATGCACACTTGTTCAGGTTATTACTGCTGGCTGTGCACATTCTCCTTTATCCAGCACTGCTAGGGTTAAGTAGATCCTCTGGGCTCCTGAACTCTGAATGAAAGCTATAGCCAGCTGTTCTCTATTGCTAATTACCTCAACTATAAAGACTTCTCTCCTAGCCCAGGTAATTGCTGGTGATAGTTTCTGCTCAGCTTGCCTCTAGAGGGAACCTGTGAGCTGTGGACCAGGAATTAATTCAGAGAACATTTTCTGTGCGAAAGCTATGTTGAGTTTTTCCCTTCCTTAGTCCTTTTTTGGTTTTGCCCCTCTGATCAGTTCCTCATTATTATCTCTTGTCTACTGGAGAGCTTTGTATGATTGCTGTTTATTATACCCCTGTCTGGCTAATCCTCTCTGTGTCTTTAATCTAGAGATGGACTAGTGTTCCCACTGCCCTGTGCACTATACAGGGCTGAGTCCAGGGAAAGACAGGGATAGGCACATAATCGGCGACAGGGTGAAAGAACCCATATAGGGACGTTAGGGAGTGCAGGCATCAGCCTCAGGTGAGTTTAGGAGGTGACCCTTCTTCCCTTTCCTGAGTGCCAGGGCCCATGGTTGTATCGTAAACCCTGTGTGTTGCAGCTCTCGCTGGGGGTTCCTGTGTACCTGGCGGAACCCCGAAAGTCACTACGTGGTAGGTACGTTGTGCTGCACTGCGTTATTTGGTGTTTATAGGGCGGGGGTCGGGAATCTTTTTGGCTGAGAGAGCCGTGAACGGCACATATTTTAAAATGTAATTCCGTGAGTGCCATACACATCAGGGGGAAGCGACGGTGAAGGTCCCCGGAGGCAGAGTAGGCGATGCTGCGGGCACAGAGGAGGGGGTGTTGCTGCTCAAGATGGTCAGTGTGCGAAGGGTTGGCAATACTGCTGCAGGCTTGTGGGGTATCACTGCGGCGGGAGCCATTGATTTGCCAGCAGGCTGCTTTGAATCTCCCGCAGTTGATGAGATTTATTTGAAGAAAATGGCCGCAGCATGTGCGCAGATCGACGCAATGGACTTCAAGAGAATGGCCTCTGAGTCCTGTCTGCGCACATGCTGCCTCAGCGACCATTTTCTTGAAGTTGATCTCGTCAATTGGTATATATTTAAAGCAGCCCGCAGTGCGCCACAACACCCCACGAGCCCGCAGTATTGCCAACCATGCGCCACCACTGACACCCCGGTAAGCCATATGCGGTTTGTAAGATGCACCCCCAGTTTTTCCCCAGTTTTGGGGGGGGAAACTGTGTCTTACAAACCGAAAAATACGGTATTTTTTTATTAAAGATTTGTCTGCGAGCCAGATGCAGCTATCAAAAGAGCCACATCTGTCTTACAAGCCATAGGTTCCAGACCCATGGTCTAGGGGATATTTAGATGTTCCTGCTGTATGCAAATATATGCACGGCATGATAGTAACTTGTTCTTTGGTGAGGCTCGAAATCTTAGTAGACTGACCGGTGAGACTCAAGTAGAAAAATTCTTCTTTTGAGAGCTTATAGAGCTTTAATCTAATATTTTACATGATTTCTTAGATTTTCATTTAGAAAAACAAAACACATGAATTATCTCATTGTCTCTACTGTCAAAGAATGCAGATTTCAGTAGTGTTGATAACTGTTGGGAAGCGCAGCAGGGTCTCGAATAATTACTTTTGCTCGCTACTCTATAAACTCTTCCTGTTAGGTAAATTTTTCTGGCTGCTTTTCATGTTTCAGCAGAATGAAACATAACTAAGAAACACAAAGTGGAGATTAAAACCAGAGCAGTGTTTAAAATGATATTACAGACAATTAATGGCCTGTTCCGGAGTTGTGGGTTCGGTAGCTGCCTCAGCGTGATCGCTCCATGTATCGCTTACAGGCAGAGTTTAAGTATAAATTCAATTTGTGATGGCGGAGGCCTATCCCTCCTGAAATACGAGTCTGGATTGATATAATTCCATTTACCTGAATAGAATTAATTTAATAAGCCTTAGAAACACAATTTTCATTATTGTAACAGAGCGGACCTCCACCAGCAGAATATTAGATGGAATATATGGGTCTAATACGTCAGGGATACTGAGAAAACTATCCAACCGCTATTGTGTTTTTTTTGTTCCAAGTATATCAATATTCCTTTAATGCAAACATAAACTTAACTTAATTGTTGAATGAAAATAAATGATTGTATATTATAAAACTGTTATGGAAAAGAATAGAAAGTTTACTGATACAGAAAGAGTAGGCAATGGTGCAAGCCTTAAAGGGACCCAATCACCAAGATTTTCGTATATAACCTAAAGCAGGCTGAGTCATTACAGACCTTTAGTGGTCAGCTCGGATGCTTAGGTTTTGAATTACAAGAAAGTAAAGTTTATAAAATGGGCAGCTGCTTGAGTGACAGGAGCTGAGGATCAGATAATATCTGTGGGGGGGGGGGGGGGGTTTGTGGAAAACAGAAGATGATTTATTTAAAGTAACATTAAACAAGACCAGAAGGTGAGAGCGCCCAAAGGGTCATGATGCTGAGCACCGCCGGAGGAGCGACCGGCGAGGGAACTCCTATACAGGGAATATCCCGGCACAGCATGGAAGGTCAAACAGCCACTTGCCAGAGGGATGACTCATACTGAGCACCAAGGGAGGAGCTACTGGCGAAGGATACAGGGATTATCGCGGTCACAGCCCCGGAGGGTCAGATAGTTCGTAGGAGTTCCAGCTAGACAGTGGAATGCCAGCTCAATCAGAGAAGAGAATCCAGAATCCTCTGCACCATCTAAGGGAAACAGATCCTGTAGTTGATGGAATCCGGAATGCTCTGCACCTCTTGGGACGAAGCGGATCCCAGACATCGAAAAAGTCCGGGGTGTTCTAGAATAACCACTGAGGTATACTCGGCCGAGGGGAATCATGAGGCATGCAGTGAAACCAGGAATGACAGACAGGCTGCAGGAGATTCTGTAGAGAGAGAAAGGTATCTTGCACAGCTGAGCAGAATGCAGTAAGGAAGTACAGAGCACTGCAGTGAGGGCCTGAACCATAGCAATGTTCCTCAGGAATTAGCACATTGCCCAGGCACCCCCCCATAGGGAACAGGTGCCTTATAAGCAGGAGACAATCCTGCAGTCAGAATCAGCACAACAGGGGTGGATCTACAGGCACTGGAGAACAGACTGATGGTGGATCAGTCAGTTGGGTGTGGGCTGAGGTTCTAGCAGCTGGGATCTTCGCTGAGGCAAGACCCGTGTGTGGATTTATGGAAGCTGTCACGTGGGATTGGGTTGTGTCCCTCATCTGTTGGATCCATTGACTTCTTCCAAGGATTATTTCTACGTTTTCTCTGGCGTCGGATTGCCGGATGGCGCCCCTGGAACTTTGATGATTCATTGTGGACTCTAAATATTGATATTAGCTGGTCTATGCTCCCTGCCTCAATAAAACTTGTTGGACTGTTCAGCGGCCTGGTGTCCCTGCCTGCTCTGTCGCATATTCCGTCACACACTGTTCCTTTAAATTACAGCAGAGTGCGGCGGGCACCACCGAAGCACACTCCCAGAGGACCTGTTGAGAGGACGCAGGTTCTAGGAGGAGGAGGTGAGGGAATGCTCAGCACAGCGGACAGGGTGAGTGGACATGCTGCGCAGCAGCCATGGAGCCAGCAGCAGAAGCTGAACCAGAGGCAGGAATGGAGGTGCGGGGAGAAGGTCGATCTCCCTTGTCCAGGAGAGACCGCCCCCATGACCGAGGGCATGACTCCCCCCAGCCTGTTTTCACCTTCCTGACCCGGCCAATTTTTTCAATTCTGACCACTGTCACTTCATAAGGTAATAACTCTGGAACGCTTCAACGGATCACGGTGATTCTGAGAATGTTTTTTCATGACATATTGTACTTCATGATAGTGGCAAATTTAATACAATATTTTTTGTTTGTGAGAATATATCTGAAATTTGGTAAAAATTTTGACAATTTCACAATTTTCTAACTTTAACTTTTTATGCCCTTAAACTACAGAGTTATATCATGCAAAAATTAGTTAATAAATAACATTTCCCAAATGGTTACTTATCATCCCTGCAATTTTTGAAAGATTTTTTTTTTTGGTTGGGAAGTTTGAAGGCTTAAAAGTTTATCCGCAATTTTAATTTTTCCAACTAAATTTACAAAACCATTTTTTTGGGACCACATCACATTTGAAGTGACTTTGAGAGGCCTAGGTGACAAAAAATACCCAAAAGTGACACCATTCTAAAAACTGCACCCCTCAAGCTGTTCAAACCCACATCCAAGAAGTTTATTAACCCTTTAAGTGCTTCAAAAGAATTAAAGCATTGTGTAAGGAAAAAATGAAAACTGTACTTTTTCTCTACAAAAAAAACGTTACTTTAGCCCCAAATTTTGTTTTTTGACAAGGGCAAAAAGAGAAAGTGCAAAATACAATTTGATGTGCAATTTCTCCTGAGTAAGTCAATACCTCATACAGTATATGGTGAAAAACTACTGTTTGGGCGCACTTTTGGAACGCAAAATTGTCTGAAATAGATAGCGGGTTTGTAGAGCACTTAATGTGCTTAAACAGTGGAGATCCCCCACAAGTAACCCCATTTTGGAAACTAGACCCCTCAAGGTATTTATCTATGTGTTTTGTGAGCACCTGAACCCCCAGGTGCATCACAGAATTTTATAACATTGAGCCAAAAAATGAAAAAATACATCTTTACCATAAAATTGTTGCTGTAACCTCACATTTTTCATTTTTACTAAGGTAACATGAGGTAATGGACCAAACAATTTAATCTGCAATTTCTACTGAGTTCACCAATTCCCCATATGTGTTTCAAAACTACTTTTGAGGCGCAGTACAAAGTGAAGAAGAGAAGGAGCGCCGTATTGGAGTGCAGATTTAGTCGGAATATTTTGCCATGTCACATTGGCAGAGCCCCTGAGGTGCCAGAGCAGCAGAAACCCCCCACAAGTGACCCCATTTTACAAACTGAACCCCTCAATGAATTTATCCAGGGGTGCAGTGAGCATATTGACACCACAGTTGCGTCATGAAATTTTATACTATTGGACAGTGAGGAAAAAATAATTACATTTTTACCACTAAAATGTTGTATTAATCCCAAATTTAATTTTCACAAGGGGAATAGGTAAAAAAGGCCCCATAATGTGTTACACAATTTCTCCTGAACGTGGCAATACCCCAAATGTGACTGTACAGTTCAGTTTGGCTGAACCACAGGTCTTGGGAGGGAAGGAGCAACATTTGACTTTTGGAGCACAGATTTTCCTGGAATAGTTTACGGACTCCATTTGCAAAGCCCCTAAGTGCCAGAACAGCAGAAACCCCATGAAGTGACCACATTTTGGAAATTACACCCCTCTGGGAGTACATCTATGGATGATTTAGTGTCACGGCCGGGCGGTCGGGCAGACCCAGGAGGTGGATCCACTGGACCGAACTCTCTGAGATGGTGGTAGGGAGTCCGGCAGCTGAAGCACTGATGGGCAGTAGAACAGTCCGTGCAAGTGAAGGCAGCGGAGGAGTCCCAGGGACCACGGAGTCACAGAAGGTGGTCTTGGTGACGTAGCTCAGGTTCGGAGGCCGAGGTGATATCAGGCGGGGTCCGGAACCTCTGGAGCAAGATGACGGGTCACCGCAGGGATCCGGGATGGTACGGACTGTCAGATGGCAGACGGACAGCGTGCGGGGATCAGGACACGGCAGACTGGATGGCGAGGCAGGTACGGCTCTACAAAGACAGATAGGTGAGTACAGGCACATAAACACCAAGGGACCTGACTCCTAGCTCAGGGAACACGAAGATCAGGCCCCGCCCCCTTGGACAATGACCCCCTATATACCCTGTACCTGTGCAACCTCATTTCCTGTTAATGGACGCTGGCCCTTTAAGAAAGGGTCAGTGACCGCGCGCGCGCCCTAATGCGCATGCGCGCCGCCCGGGTGCCAGAAGCCAGGGAAGGAGGCTGCGAGGAGGACGCAGGGGAGCCGGCCAGGTCCAGGGAAGCTGTCGGGCGCCGGGATCGGGGGCCCGGAGCCCTGGGACGGACGGAATCCGGTGACTGGGGAGCGGAGAGCGTGGCAGGTGAGCCGGGGAACGGGGGTGAGGACCCGGGGAGCGTGACAGTTAGTCTCAGTTAAACACCCATCGAGTCAAATGCAAAATTAAAAATTGCAGATAAGCCCTTGTAATGCTCACTACATTGTAGTGCCCAATGAGCACAGCTGCATTACGCTGCTTTGCATATCCCCCATAAAAATTAACGGAAAGTACATAAACAGCATAGAAAATTTAGCTACACTATTAGTGTGACTCTCAAGTTGCAGAAACACAATATCAATACACAACACCCATTCATTTCATATTTGTAACCCCACCTATGGTGGCCGGGTCTGAGAAACTAGTCCCATAAAAAACAGAGATGTCATATTTCTTTTTTTGTTTTTTATTTTTTCTCCCTTTCTTTTAAGACTCAGAGACATTGTTTTAATTTTTCTGTCAACATAGCCATAAGAGGGTTTATTTAATGTGTGTGGAGTTGTCGTTTTGAATGACTATATTCATTTCACCATACAATAAACTGAAAAATAGGGGGGAAGGGATTGAACAAAACAAAGCAATACCGATTGTCATGCTAGGTATGGGGAAATACCAAGTGCACGGCGAAAGGGAAGGGAAACCCTGTATCTAGGGAAAAGGAAGATGGTGACCCTTGACTGAACCTACTGCTGGTCTCTGGGGTCCCTCACCACCCTAAATAGGTTCTGCACCTATGTGACAAGCAGGATACCTGACCCAAGGTATCTCTAGTGCTGGGCCCTAAATATGGAACAGATGGGATGAGCTCTTCATCAACCCCACTAAACACTATAGACGACACACAGGTGGAAATGCATGAACTACACATCCACAGATAGAAGTTCAGCAGAGTTTTGAACAATGATACCACAGAGGAGTACAAGCCACTTGCTTGCAATCAAGGCTTGAAGGAACTGAAAAATATCACCAGCACCAGTCCTAAGGAAGGAAGGGGTATATAAGCACTAAGGGAATACTGATGATCAGCAGCTGGGTGGATGGTGAGCTCCTGCTGGGTCCAAAAGGGAGAGAGATGAATCGAGCAGGAAAGCTACCTATACCACTGAATACTGAAAGCAGGAACAATAGAAAGTCAGGGAGCATTCTGCGCAGCCAAACGCTGTGACCGTCTATGGCCAGAAACCACATGACTGTTTGTCACCCGTGACACCAATCATTTCATGCACCTTAGATAAATATAGTGAAAAGTTGATATTTTTTTCTATGGATTCTTGACTTTTCAATAATAGCTAGAATTGAACTAAGAGATGCATTGTCATTTATCTTCCTTTGTATATGATGTGAAGGAGTGTGAGACTGATCTGACACATTGTAGCAGACGTGCTGCAATTCTTACATTCTAATGAATAAACTCGCTTCCTCCTTGTGAGTTGTTACAACAGTCTCAATAAGACAATAAGTTGACTAGAAGGGAAGAAAAATAGTCAGCACCTGACAGAATGTATGCAAATCACATAGAGCCTGCTACCAGCGCCGCCACCAGAGAATCTTGACAGCGCACATACTGCACACTTTGGGGGATTCACTAGCATTGAACCCAAGCCAGGACAACCCCTCTGAGGGGCAAAGGTGCGCACCAACCTATACATTTCAAAGGACTCTCCCCGCTTATTTCTGAATGTTTTTCACACAGAATTTGTTTAGAATTATTTCATCCGATGCAAAGGGTGAAATCTAATTTGACAATTCTCAGAAAACGATTGGTATACTGCAGATTTAAAATCTGTTAAAGGGAACCTGTCACCACTTTATTGGCCTATAAGCTGCGGCCACCACCGGGCTCTTATATACACCATTCTAACATGCTGTATATAAGAGCCCAGGCCGCTGGGAAAACATAAAAAACACTTTATAATACTTACCTAAAGGTCGCGCGGTTGGCCATATGGGTGTCTCCGTTCTCCAGTGCCGGCGCCGCCTCTTTTGGCCATCTGGATGTGGCAATAAGTACACACGCTGGTATGCAGCCGGCAGAAGGCAGCCCCAGGGGATGTGCAATACCTCGCCACCTGGCGCCACAGATACAATATAGTCTCTGGTTGTAGCAACAGCAGCAGCTAGTGTCGTGGATTCGGCCGGGATGGATTAATGGATGTGGTAGCAGCGGCCGTTGTGGATACTTGCGACAGCGGATATTGTGGTAGACAGCTACCGTGGATATTTGCAGCAGAGGATATTGTGGTAGCAAGCCAATGTGGATAGTTGCAGCAGCAGCAGACTCGTAATGCACTTAAAAACAGATACGAATTAGCAGCAGAATACAGCACAATGACAGCAGCAGCACAATGGGACCTGAGAACTGCAATGATAGGAACTCATTGCCCAGCCACCTACCTAAAGGGGATGGTGCCTTAAATACCTGAAACCTCTCAGCTGACCTGAGAGTCACTTCTGGGTCAAGGCACACTGGCCCATTAAGAAAAGGGGTGTGACCGCACGCACACCCTGTGGGTATACCCAGGATGCCTGCATGGTGTGGGCAGGCTCCGGGACACAGCAGCATGAACCAAGAACAGACCAGCCACTGCAGGACAGCCAGGCAGTTGAGAAAGCCGATGTCCCCACCGGGGGAGGGGGCAGGATACCGCGGCAACGCCGGTATGGTCGTTACAGCTACATCATGATATTAGTATTATAAAAGGACAGGATATGTAATATAAGAAACATATAAATGTAATTTAAAGTGTTAAAGCCATAGAATCTGCGCCTCTCCGTGATGGACGTCCATCCCTATGGGATTTGCAATCTCAATTTGCTCAGACACTTTTCAAAGCCGCAGCTAGCGAAACAATCACCCTCCACATGAGCAACGCAATCATTTCCCCATCTCATAAATTACGGATGGCTTTTCACTCATACATTAAAAATCCATTTTCTGCAAGTCCATCTCACATAAAGTGAGCCACAAGGGAGGACGCGTTACTGGAGAGAATGAGAAGGTAGCCGTCCAAGTCCGCTGCACTCCATTAAACAACAGTCACCATCTTACATCATCAAAGTGAATTAGCCGTGTACGGGCGGAGGACCGGTGCAAAAGTCGGCAATAAGAGGGACTGCAGAGCAGAACAATGGTAGAGAGCTATTGGCACAGACCCATTACTAAGTGCCAAGCCATTATCATGCCACCCAATCTCATTCCATTTACCCACCTAACTAACGTTTGTTGCGTCTACGCAATCTCCAGTTGCATTAGGAAAAGGAAAAAAGAAGAAGTGTTGCAGGATGGAAAAGAGTAAATGTATACATGCGGCAATAGAAAACCCTCACAGGGCCTTTCCAAATCTGCAGATCCAGTGTATCCTTTGCTGGCTCAGACCTTTAGCTGCAATGCTTGGGAAATCCATTTGCAAGTCACCAGCAGTTTCTATAAAAGGCTTTTTTATGGATCCAACACGGGGATTCCTGTACGTAAGTCAATACCCTAAACAAGGGTTTTTAAGATGAAAATCTGGTTACCAGTTATGTCCTATCTCAACTCCTTCAATCCATTGTAAACTCTGCTGCCCAACTAATCTACCTGTCCCCCCGCTACTCCCCGACCTCTCCTCTCTGCCAATCCCTTCACTGGCTTCCCATTGCCCAATGACTCCAGTTCAAAATACTAACCATGACATACAAAGCCATCCACAACCTGTCTCCTCCCTACATCTGTGACCTAGTCTCCCGGTACTTAACTGCACATAACCTTCAATCCTAACAAGATCTCCTTCTCTAGTCCCCTCTTATCTCTTCCTCTCACAATAGCATCCAAGATTTCTCCCGTGCCTCCCCCATACTCTGGAACACTTTGCCACAACGTATCAGACTCTCGCCTACCTTGAAAAGCTTCAAAAGGAACCTAAAGAACCACCTCTTCCTACAAGCCTACAACTTGCCATAACCCTCAGTCCTCCATAGCACCACACAAACATCTCCACCCTCACCTACTGTATCCTCACCCATCCATTGTAGACTGTGAGTCCTTGCAGGCAGGGTCCTCTCTCCTTCCATAGCCTGAGTTCTCGCGGCCAAGGTCCTCTCTCCTCCTGTAGACTGTGAGCCCTCGCGGTCAGGGTCCTCTCTCCTTCTGTAGACTATGAACCCTCGCAGGCAGGGTCCTCTCTCCTTCTGTAGACTGTGACCCCTCGCGGGCAGGGTCCTCTCTTCTTCTGTAGACTGTGAACCCTTGCGGGCAGGGTCCACTCTCCTCCTGTAGACTGTGAGCCCTCGCGGGCAGGGTCCTTTCTCCTCCTGTAGACTGTGAGCCCTCACGGGCAGGGACTTCTCTCCTCCTGTAGACTGTGAGCCCTCGTGGGCAAGGTCTTCCCTCCTCCTGTAGACTGTGAGCCCTCGCGGGCAGGGTCCTTTCTCCTCCTGTAGACTGTGAGCCCTCACGGGCAGGGACCTCTCTCCTCCTATACCTGTCTGTGCCTTGTATTGTTTGATTATTGTCCTTGTCCCTATTATGTATAACCCTTTTTACATGTAAAGCGCCATGGAATAAATGGCGCAATAATAATAATAAATAATAATACTCTCATAGAGATGCAGTGGATCCATGCTCCAATCTTTGGGTCTTACCAGGACAGTTGTGAGCTCACCACGTCTCTGATCTTTAGTCGACAAAAAGTTCCTTGAAAAAGACTGGTCTGGAAGGAGGAATATGATGCTACTCCTGTTGCGAACCGACAACTTGTGCCATAGGATGGCATGGTGGCTCAGTGGTTAGCACTGCTGTCTTGTGGTGGCTCAGTGGTTAGCACTGCAGTCTTGCAGCGCTGGGGTCCTGGGTTCAAATCCCACCAAGGACAACATCTGCAAGGAGTTTGTATGTTCTCCCCGTGTTTGCGTGGGTTTCCTCTGGGTTCTCTGGTTTCCTCCCACACTCCAAAGACATACAGATAGGGACTCTAGATTGTGAGTCCCAATGGAGACAGTGTTGCCAATGTATGTAAAGCGCTGTGGAATTAATAGTCCTATATAAATGAATAATTATTATTATTATTATTATTATTGGAAAAAATGGAGGCGAAACGGCACATCCATACTTCTAAAATAAATCCTGAATGATTGATTTCAGGAATATAGATGTGATGTTTCGCCTCCATTTGTTCCACTTGACAGTTGTGCTTTTTTATCCAAAGGTACAGTAATTTAAAGGGGTTTTCCACTTTTTAAAAAGTTAACTTTTTTAATAACAAGCAACAGGTATAACCTTCCCTGGGCCCAGTGTCCGCTCTTCTGCTGATGTGGCGCCCCTGACCTGGTCAGGCACCACTGAGTACTGCACCCATGCTGGGGACAGTACAATACAGGTAATCCAGAAGGCTGACCGAGGTGTGACTACACAGGCGCATAGTGATCAGGTCTCACACATGTACCTATGAGAGGACCCCTGGGGATCCCAGGAGGGGGAAAAGCCTTCACCTTCACTGGAATAGTGGAGGGGGCCAAAAGCCTCCATCTCCTCTCAAGGGGTGTGGTAAGAGAGCCTGGTTGCTAGGTGGCGTAGGCAAGAACAGGAGAGGAGGAGCAGTGAGCCGGTTCAGTGCAGAGTCCAGGGAGCTCCGAGAGGAGCTGACCCCTACCCCTGGGGCTGTTGCAGTCTGACAGCGCCCGCGCAGTGGCTACCGACGGGGGAGAACGGTCACCTAGGAGTGCTACCCGAAACCCGTCTCCAGCTAAAGAGAGAGCACAGAGTGGGAAGTAAGGAGACTGCTAGGGAGTACCAGGCCCAAACGGGCGGCAGATCCCGGAGCGGGGATAGATCCACCTTTCCTTGCTAAACCTGCCGGTGTGGGGCCCTCAAAGCCCACACCACAACACCTAAAAGCCGCAGCCACGTAGCCACAGTTAGGGCCCATAGTTCACAGGAGGCAAGCAGCTGGAGTGATCTGGCCCAGGCAACAAGCAAACGGCAAACGAAGGGGAGAGAGGCTTCAGCAACTTCCCTGGGTGACCCCCATAGGGACTAAAAGTCGGGGTTACCCCAAACCACCAAGGGCTAAGGAAGGCGAGTTGGTAGTCACCATCAGAAGTCAGCCTGAAGGATACCTGGTTCCAGCCTGGTTCATCCCAGCTACGCCCGGGTTACTCACCCTGCCATCAACTGTGAGTAAAACCCCTGAAAGACATCCTGCTTGTGTGGAGTTATTCTGCGCCTTGTGGTTCTACACACCTACACAGGGCCCTGGGGCTTGCCTCACTCTCAGGAGGCTATCCCAACTGACTGCACACACCATCAGCCCCAGGCGACCCTCAACCTGCAGTGGCGGTCACCACTGACCGCAATTCTGAGAGTGGCGTCACGACAAATAGAAGATTTCCTACCTGTGACAGGATCCAGCAGAGTGGAGTCCCTGAAGGTAATGCACCGACACAGCGTTCTCGGGGCTTCACACTGAAAACAACACAAGTGAAATAGAGGGTGTGTGATAAGGTAAAAGGTAAAAGGAATAATAAACTACGAGATCAATGCAGAAGAAATAAACTTCATTCAAAATAGCACGTATAGAACCAAACTTTAATTAAAAAGAGCATAATCTCCAATGATATCCATGGGGCTCAGCCCTGATAAGTGGCCTGCTTCAGACAGCTGCCCCCCATTCACATGCAATAATAAGAAGCCTTAAAAAAAATATGAAATATTGCATGGTCATGATGGGGGGAAAGTCACTTCAGACTGTAGGTGCTAACACCAGTTCCATCTCCTGTGCATTGTACTGTGCTTATGTGGCACCCCAGTGGTCATTGGAGCCACAGTTGCGTTGTTTTTCTCATCGAGGGAGCAATGCTATGCCTGGAAGCAGCGGGGAAATCTCCATGTCAGGTACAATCACACACAACACTTACTAACTCAGGCCAGAAGGGGGAGCTCAAGTCCTGGTTGGGACGAGCTTCCCTGTGCATTCTGGGCTGGGGAGGGGTTAGACAGGGAAACAGGAAGAGACCTCAGAACACGAGAGGCGAGAGAGAACGGTTGCTGTGAGAGAGCTCAGTGCAAGCTTTAGAGGACTGAGCGCAAGTATCAGGACACCGGGGACCTCGACTGTTAGGTGCTAATGGCCCAGCAGTAAAACCCGGACAGTAGGAGATTCCACATCTACTGGCTCACCAGAGACTCTCAAGACAAAGTAGCACCATAGAGCCCGGGGCCGCGGAAATACAAGCGAGCCCTACATCCGGCTCGCGCTGCCTGCCCCAAGGGGCAAGGCTTATTGCATCTAAGAAGAAGGACGCTGTGCTGCTACAGGCCACAGTGACCCACGCACAAAACGCACTAAGTTACAGTCGGCGTCCTCAGTCCTGCACCCCAGCGCATGCCACCATAGACTGCCACCCCCATCATCCTCCCTGGGGCCTAGCTTCACCTGCGGGAAGATGAACTATCCCGCCCCAGAGGACAGCGCCCGCAGCAGCGGCTAATCCCTGGCCGCATACCGCAGGTGGCGTCACGAGACAACTACTACTCCCATCCACCATCCATTTTATTGTACACCTCGAGGCCATGAAGCCGAGCAGGGCCACCCGTGACATCCCAGACCCGACATCACCGACCCGGCGACGAGTACATTTAACACCTGCCCCGTGGGTGCTACACTTGCAAAACTGTTGTTTGGCACCTAAAAAACTAAAAATACACAGGGGTGCTCCAAGGAAATCTTCTCTGTCCTTGGCTTGCCAACCCTTCCCTGGCAGAATATGCAAGAAGTAATAATAATGAGTAATTTCCTGGCACATCTCATGAACGTGTTGCACTTGCCAACAGATGGCTCCACACCTCTTGGTGTCTCAGCTCTGAATCAGGAGAACATGACATGAAAATAATAGCATTTATCTTCTCCAAACCAATTCACAACATGGCGTTCATCTCGTAACAGCGCGAGTCTGTACTGTTATTATGATTTCATATACTAATAATGATAATAGCAGTGTCTCATCACCGAACGCTGCCAGGAAATGATGCTCCGGCCTCCACCACAAAGACACATTTACATGAGGGTTTTATGCATCAAAAATACACATTAAAAACGCCTACAACAACATAATTATGGCAATTTTGCAACATGATCTCCTAAATATTTTTCAACTGTAAGAACCTGATTGTAAAAATGCAACAATCCATGATAATATGACATTTAGTTTTTGATGTTTTTTTTTTTGTTTGTTTTTTAACCTGAGGTCAGTGCACCTTCCCACTTGCATGTTTTATAGGTATTTCCACCCCTGTCCACCCTGATTAACAACATCAGCTTTGCAGGCGTCAGCACTAGAGTTGAGCAGATCGGTCATAATCCGGGTCCGGCGGATCCGGATCGGGTTGCCGGCGAAGTCCGGATCCGATCCGGAATCCGCGGCCATACAAATCAATGGGGAATGGGATCCGGGATAAGAGGAGAGAGAGAGAGAGAGAGAGAGAGAGAGAGAGAGAGGGAGAGAGAGGGAGAGGGAGAGAGAGGGAGAGAGAGAGAAAAAAAAAATCCCGAATCCAGGGTACTGGTCGGACTCGGATCGGGCGCTCAAACCGTGCGGATCCGGACACTAGTGTGAGTCCGGGCTCCTTAGCAAAATGTAGCAAAGAAAGGTGGAGAAAGGAGTTTTTGCTAATGTGTTAAATATAAATCAATGGCTCCTACAAAGAAAGAGAAGATATACGTATAAGGAGGTGGGAAGGTGCACTGAACCTCTCAGTTACGCCTGGGATGCACCGAAAACCTCAATAGGAAAACATTTTCAAAATAATACAACTGTCACGGAGACTATGGGATAGCAGGGAACTTTGGCTCCTAATCTAACCCTCAAGCTAGGGGCCCTATGCTATCCCTAATCTCAGGGATACTCTTGATGGTGGAGAGGTCTGAGTCTCCTTCCTGGCCCTACTCATGACAAGTCCTGATCTAATTCCCCCTCCCCTCAAGGAGGGACAGGAGTGTAATGAAACCCACAGATAAAGACAGACAAGGGAAAACCAAAACTTTGTCACATAGCACGCCCACACACAAAGCTTAAGATAATAAGAGATTCAGGAGGAAAAACAAGAACAGGAAGGCAGCTTCAAAACAACCAGGGTAAACTCCACAATCGCACCAAGCAATGAGTATAACTTTCACCAGAAGGTCTGGGACACCAAACTTCACAGACCAACAAAGACAAACTATAGCTGGCATGGGTGGAATGATTCAACCAGTATAAATAGGAGGGAAGCAGATGTGATAGGCCTCACCATAACATGTGATCATAGAAGCAAGCAAATCAGCTGAGATTAAATCTTGCTAGCCTGCATATTAATCAGCACATAGCAGGTTGACGCCCGAGTCTGCCTGTGTTGATCCCAGACACCAGAGAAACCAGTGTCAGAATCTGCAATCTGAACAGAGCCCGATGCCGCTCTGACAGTCGTGGAAGTTTGTGCAAAAGTCTGTGTGATACCAACAGATTATAATACGAAAAGTATAATTTTTGTTAAGACACAGTGCCCAGAAGGTGTCAGGGTTAATTTAATCATTAACTATGTGTTGGTAACCTCTCTTTTTAGTAACAGACATAGTAGAGGATAAAACTGCAGAATTTTTCAATAAATAACCTTAATCTGCTGAAAACTGAATAAAGCTTTTGTTGCATTGTGTGTGTACTTACAGGCAATGCTTCATGGGAAAAATTCATGCACTGTATCTCACCTTCACAAGAAGGAAAACCAGACACCTATCTGCAGACAGCTGTTTTAGGGTTCTTCCCCTTCAGTATAGGGCAGAACCAGGGGCGTAATGATAGCCCTCGCAGAAAGTGCAACTGTGACAGGGCCCATGCAGGAAGGGAACCCGACAATGACAGCCCAGTTTTCATCTGAATGTTCTCCCAAGGATGCACATTCATTCAGCTGAAGTGTATTGCAGTGCAGGAAATCACCAGCTTCTAGTTACTGTATAGTGACTGCCAGCCTATCAGAGGCCAGCAGCTGACGTCAGTGTGACCGTCGCAGGTGTGGCGCCCTGGACAAGCCAGGGGCCACAGGTAATTACACCACCACAGCCTACACCCCGGTTAGGCACATCTAAGCCAGACAAAAACCCTTGTTGCCTTCCTCCAGGGGCTGATGAGCACACCAGGGGGCGGAGCCAGGCGGTTAGTCTCCGCCCACCGAGGAGTTCACAGTCCTGGAGGCAGGAAAAGCGCAGTTTAGTTTTGGAGGTGGAAGTGAAAGGAAGGAGAAAAGTGGAAAAGGAGCAACTGACTGACAGCGTCCGGGTGTGTGCCCCGGGCGAGACAGCAAGGTTGGCAGACGGTGGTGACCGTCTGCAGGAGTGGCCTATCGGAGTTGCCGAAAGGACCGTGGACGGGCGGTGGCCCAGCGGTACTGGACCGGTACACAAGGAGAAGCCAGCACCATTGGCAGGGGATTTTCAGACCCCGGCAAGGCTAGGAGTCGCCGTGAATTTGCCGAATCTGTTAGTGAAGGGGACCTCCTGGGTTCCCAAACAACTAAGTCCCGACAGAAGGCAACAGTCCAACCCAGTGAGAGAGACACCGCCACCGCCAGGGCAACAGTTTCTCAGGGCCAGCGCCTGCAGGCAAAAGGGGCTCCTCCGGCCCATATCCAAGCCGGGAAGCGGGTTACCGGTGGGAACCCATTGGAACCGTCAGAAGTACATAGGTGCAGGGAAAGGCAGTCACCGTCAACCTGCCGGGGAAAAGCAACAGCAGCCGTCCGTGGGACCCGTCTTTCCAGCCGTGTGTTTTACCGAGAACTGTGCCATCGTCTCAGGCTGAGTGAGTACCACCGTGCCGTGCGGCACAGCGCTGCCCCTGCGACCCTGCACCTCGCCAGGCCCCGCAACCCGCCTGCCATTGTCCATCCCTACCCCATCACTGGGCCCCGGGACAACCAACCCCCTACCCACGGAGGGGAGAACTAACAACTCAGCTGCTCCCTGTTACTGCTCCCGGGACTCCCATACAGAGCAGCGGTGGTGTCACCAAAATCACCACAACCGTGGGTGGCATCACGAACAATAAATAATCAAACCCCACCACCCATTCACCCTTTTCACTCACGGGCGAGGAGCGCCGCGCGAGGCCCCGGGATCTGGCCCACCGCTCGAGCCACCACCGAGCAGCAGCCGCAGCAGCGGCCGGACCCGAGCAGTGGGAGAGCGCAGCGTCCCCTCCTCCGCCCGCGACACAGGCATCACATGATGTCACGGCCAAGTGCTGTCCTTTTCCACGTGCCAGCTATGAAGGAAGAAGAAGAATTGTTTATTTTTTTTGTTTGAGGAGAGAGTAAAGATGGGGACATTATTATAGGAAGGGCCCAGAATGGAAGTCATTATTATAGGAAGAGACTAGGATGGGGAATATTATTACATGAAGGACAGAGGATGGGGGACATTATTACAAGACAGAGCCATGATGGGGACACTATTACAGGATGGGGCTAGGATGGTGGACATTATTACAGGATGGGGCCAGGATGGTGGACATTATTATAGGAAGAGACTAGGATTGGGAATATTATTACATGAAGGGCAGAGGAAGGGGGACATTGTTACAAGATGCGGCAAGGATGGGAACATTATTACAGAATGGAGCCAGAATGGTGGACATTATTATAGGAAGAGACTAGGATGGGGGATATTATTACATGAAGGGCAGAGCATGGGGGACATTATTACACGACGGGGCCAGAATGGGGACATTATTACAGGATGGGGACAGGATGGTGGACAGTATTATTGGAAGAGACTGGAATGGGGGATATTATTACATGAAGAGCAGAGGAAGGGGGACATTGCTACAAGATGGGGCCAGGATGGAGGACATTATTACAGGATCAGGCCTGGATGATGGACATTATTATAGGAAGAGACTAGGATGGGGGATATTATTATATGAAAGGCAGAGGAAGGGGGACATTGTTACAAGATGTGGCCAGGATGGGGGACATTATTACAGAATGGTGCCAGGATGGTGGACATTGTTACAGGAAGATACTAGGATGGGGGATACTATTACATGAAGGCAGAGGAAGGGGGACATTGTTCCAAGATGGGGCCAGGATGGGAGATATTATTAAATGATCAGGCCAGGATGGTGGACATTATTATAGGAAGAGACTAGGATGGGGGATATTATAACTGTACATAAAAGAGAAAAGAATGAGGACATTGTTACAAGATGGGGCCAGGGTGGGGGACATTATTACAGAATGGGGCCAGGATGGGGGACATTATTAAATAAAGAGGCCAGGAATTGGGACATTATTACAAAATGGGGAGCATTATTACAGGGTGGAGGACAATGCTACAGGACGGAGGATATTAAAACAGGGTCCCATAGATCTGACCAACATATTGGTGGGATCTCCTGTCCAATTTTGCATCGGGGGCCCATAGCACTCTAGTTATGCCACTGAGCACAACACTGGTGGGTTTTCTGGATTTGATGCCTATGATGTGGTACATGTTCTCATTGAGATGAATGACAAGAATCCCAAAACAGCAAACTACAAATTTGTATCCGGTTTACCTAATGTAAAATAACTTTTTTTAATTCTGCAGGAGATTAAGTTTGCATCATTTTTTCATGAAACATTGTAGGTCCACATTCATGAACTGTACTTCTTCAGTGAGAACAAGTCTTCCCCCAGAGCTGTATAAAAAGCAGGTACCGTATATCATCCAGCCAAGCAGCACCAGGCTGTCTGCAGCCATGTGCCTGATTTGGCTAATATATGATAGTTTTCACCCCTCTAGACAAGAGCTAATTTGCATACTTAAATGCAAAAAAAAATTACTTTTACAGAAAGGTTTTTTTTATTTTTTCCATACCCAGGAGTGTCAGTGATCCTGGTCTGGTGTTATCTTCCGTTCTTACATAGTTACATAGGTTGAAAAAAGCCCTCTGTCCATATAGTTCCCTCTTCTTCCACCAATTCTACATTTTGTCCCTAAGGCTACTTTCACACATCCGGTTTGAGCACTGCGGCTCAATCCGGCTGTGAAAACTATGCAACGGATGCGGCGAAAACACTGCATCCTTTGCATAAGTTTTTACATGCGGCCCGTCCGTTTTTTTCCGGTTGCGGCATGCTACTGAGCATGCGCAGTGGAAAAAACCGCATGCGGCGAGCGGATGCGTTTTTTTCCGCATCGCGCCGCATCCGGCCTCCATAGGTATGCATTGAAAAATGCGCCGCAGCGGCCGGATGCGGCACGATGCGGTGTTTTTTGCCGGAGCAAAAAACGTTGCAGGGAACGTTCGATCCGGCCGCGGCATCGGCTAAATCTGCCGCATGCGGCAAAAACCGGATTGAACGCAAGCCCCTGCGGCACAATACGGCACTAATGTAAGTCTATGCAAAAAAAACCGCAACCGGCGTTACAAAAGCCGGTTGCGGTTTTTCTGCAGAACGCCGTATTGTGCCGCAGAGCAAAAATCCGGATGTGTGAAAGTAGCCTAAGTCACTTATAACCAAAAATGTTGTGTACTGAGGAAATCCTCCAGCCCTGATATAAAAGCTGTTATAGTATCGGCCATTACTACCTCTTGTGGTCGGCATTCCACAGTCTGACTGCTCTAACTGTAAAGAACCCTTTCCTATTTAGCTGTTGGAATCGCTTTTCTTCCACTCGCAGTGAGAGCCCCCTGGTCCTTAGTATTGTCTTTGGAAGGAATAAATCATGTGCCAGTCCTTTATATTGACCACACATGTATTTATACATATAAATGAGATCTCCCCTGAGACGTCTTTTTTCTAAACTAAACATATCTAACTTTTTCAACCTGTCATCATTCGGGCGGCCTCCATTACTCATTATTTGGGCGGCCTCCATTCCTTGTAGTAGTCTAGTTGCCGCCTTTGAACTGACTCTAACTTCTGAATGTCCTTCTTAAAATGCGGAGCCCAAAACTGGATCCCATATTCCAGATGTGGCCTTACAAGTGATTTATAGAGGAGTAACAATGAGTTGGGATCCCGGAATCTAATCTCTCTTTTTGGGGGTAACGGTTTTGTCTTTTTAATGTTATAATGACATTCTTGATTCAGGAGCTACAAGTGGCCCCCAAATGATCAGATGAGATGCATAACGTGATATTGATATATGAAGATCCTGCACTGGGAGCTTCTGACACATTTATAGAGGAATGTATGTGCCTGAAGGAGCGTTTCCGAGGATTACATAAAGAATGCACGTAGTATATAAGTATATAACAGGGCGTGTGAGTGCAGGACCTCTCAGTGTAATCTACATATACATATCAACAGCAGTACTGTGATAACGTAACCCGTTCAGAGAATACGCTGTAGCCTTTAGGTATCAAAGTCCTCATTGAAAATTGACAAAGGAGGGATTGTTTAAAGATGATCCAGGGGGCCAAGTATAATACATCCATTATCACACCCTTTACATTGTCTATGACATCACTTGATAACGTTCAATAACCAAGTGTATAATTTATTAACACACAATATATGCACGATTTACTCTTAAGGCCCAGTCACACTAAACAACTTACCAGCGATCCCAACAACGATCCAACCTGATAGGGATCGCTGGTAAGTTGCTAGGAGGTTGCTGGTGAGATGTCACACTAAGCGACGCTCCAGCGATCCCACCAGCAACCTGACCTGGCAGGGATTGCTGGAGCGTGGCTACACGAGTTGCTAGTGAGCTCATCAGCAACCGGTGACCAGCCCCCAGCCAGCAACGCCGCGTGGAAGTATGCTGCGCTTGGTAACTAAGGTAAATATCGGGTAACCAACCCGATATTTACCTTGGTTACCAGCGCACACCGCTTAGCGCTGGCTGCCTGCTCTCCTAGCTACAGTACACATGGGGTTAATTACCCGATGTGTACTGCAGCTACATGTGCACAGAGCAGGAGCCGGCACTGGCAGCGTGAGAGCTGCGGAGGCTGGTAACCAAGGTAAATATCGGGTAACCAAGGTAAGGGCTTCTTGGTTACCTGATGTTTACCATGGTTACCAGAGTCCGCAGAAGCCGGTTGCTTGCACTTGCTGCCTGCACATTTAGTTGTTGCTGTATTGCTGTCACACACAGCGATCTGTGCTTCACAGCGGGATTGCAACAACTAAAAAATGGTCCAGGACATTCAACAACAACCAGCGACCTCACAGCAGGGGCCGGGTTGTTGCTGGATGTCACACACAGCAACATCGCTAGCAACATCGCTGCTACGTCACAAAAGTTGTTCGTTAGCAGCGATGTTGCTAGCGATGTTGTTTAGTGTGACTGGGAATTTACACTGGCAGCGAGTTTCTACTAACCTTATATCTCTCCTGGCCAAAAAACATTTTAACATCCCCCTTAGGCTGCTTTCACACATCCGGTTTTTGCTGTGCGGCACAATCCGGCACTTTGCAGAAAAAATGCAACCCTTTTTTTTTGCCGCCGGTTGCGTTTTTTCCGCATAGATGTTCATTAGTGCCGGATTGTGCCGCATGGCCTTGCGTTCGGTCCGGTTTTTGCCGGATGCGGCATATTTAGCCCATGCGGCGGCCGGATGGAACGTTGCTTGGCACGTTTTTTTGTCCGGCAAAAAAAACGAATCGTGCCGGATCCGGCCGATGCGGTGCTTTTTCCAATGCTTGCCTATGGACGCCAGATGCGTCGCGATGCGGCAAAAACCGCATCCGGCCGCCGCATGCGTTTTTTTGCACTGCGCATGCTCAGTAGCGTGCCGCAACCGGCAAAAACCGGACGGGCCGCATGTAAAAACTTATGCAAAGGATGCATTTTTTCCCCGCATCCGTTGCATAGGTTTTAGAGCTTGATTTAGCCGCACTGCTAAAACCGGATGTGTGAAAGCAACCTGACTGCAGTGAAGTGTGAAGGAATTGAATGATACATGGTTTTCTAAAAATGTTATAAATATAAATTTGAAAATTGTGACATGTATTTGTATTCAGCCCCCTGTAGTTTGATACCGCTAAATAAAGCCAAATTGTGACCTATTGCCTCCATAAGTCACCTAATTAGTAAATTGAGTCCACCTGTGTGTAATTTATTCTCAGTGTAACTAAATCTGTTCTGTTAAGGCCTCAGAGGTTGTTTGAGAACATTAGGGATCAAACAAAAAGAGGAGGCTCCGGTACCGGAGAACGAAGACATCCATCCGACCAGTCTGCACCGCCCCTTAGGTGAGTATTATAAAGTGATTCTTATGTTCTACACAGCGGCCTGGGCTCTTATATACAGCATGTGAGAATACTGTATATAAGAGCCCGGTGGTGGTGGCCGAAGCTTATAGTTGCCAAATCTGGTGACAGGTTCCCTTTAAGAATCCGTGACAAGGCTTGAAAATTTCTGTTCACAGACGTCTCTATCCAGTATCACTGAGCTAGAGCTCATGTGCGAATGTGTCGCCCTCCTGTAGCGGTCGCCTCAGGGACTTCACTCCACCTGCTAGGACGCCCCAGGGGCTCCACTTGATTACTGCTGGCAACAGGTATGTCGGTGTTATTTACATGGGAGTCGTGACGCCACTCACGGTTTGCGGTCAGGGTTATGGGTGACCGCCACTGCAGGTTTAACGAGCATCTGCGGCTGATGGAGTCTGCAGTCTGGTGGTGTGGCCTCCCGTGAGTGAGGCTGGCCCCAGGGGCTTGGGTGTGTAGAACAACAGGTCCCAGAATAACTCAGTCGCAGTCCAGAGAGTCTTTCAACTTGTTTACTCACTTTTTGATGTTTTGTTGTGAGGAGCCCAGGCGATGCTGAGATTCAACCAGGTGGAACCAGGAATTCTTTCAGGCCGTTCTGAGGATAGCTATTAACTCGCCTTCCTAGCACTTCTTGTTTCGGATAACCCCTGACTTGAAGTACCGTGGGGTCTATCCAGGGAAGTCGCTACTGCCTTTTCTCCCCTTTTTGGACCGTTTGCCGGCAGCGTGGACCAGGAGAGATGGCTTCAGGCTCTGTCTCCTTATAGGTCCTCCTGTTGCTGCTGAGGCTCAGACTCCAGTCCCCTCACCGACAGGTTGTCACGCTCCCCGGGTCCTCTGCTCCGCTCCCCGGCTCACCTGCCACGCTCCCCGCTCTCCAGCCTCCATTGGCCACGCTTCCCAGGCCTCCTGGTCCCCGCTCCCGGCGCCCGTCGGCTTCCCAGCCCCTGGCCGGCTCTGCTGCTTCCTCCTCTCAGCTTCCTGCCCTGGCTTCTGGCACCCGAGCCGCGCGCATGCGCATTAGGGCGCGCGCGCGGTCACTGACCCTTTCTTAAAGGGCCAGTGTCCACTGACAGGAAATGATGCACACAGGTACAGGGTATAAAGGGGATTAATGTCCAAGGGGGCGGGGCCTGTTCTTCGTGTTTCCCAAGCTAGGAGTCAGGTCTCCTTGTGTTCCTGTGAGATACTTACCTCTCTCTCTTTTAGAGCCGATCCTGCATTGCCATCCGGTCCTGCTGTATCTCAAACCCCGAACGCTGCCTATCTACCATCCTGACAGTCCGTACCATCCCGGTTCCCTGCGGTGACCCGCCATCTCGCTCCAACGGTTCCGGACCCCGCCTGACATCATCCCGGCTTCCGAACCTGAGCTCCGTCACCCGGACCACCATCAGTGACCCCGTGGTCCCAGGGACTTCTCCATTGTGTTCTAAGTGCACGGACTGTTTTGCTACCTAAAGTGCTTCGGCTACCGGACTCCGTTCCCTCTTCGGGGAGTTCGGTCCAGTGGATCCACCTCCCGGGTCTGCCCATCCATCTGGCCCTAACACAGGTTCAGCAGATCACTAAATGGTCGTCTGCTCTAGGGACCTGTTCCCTGTGCGTGCCTAGTCACCAGCAGTCTCCGTACACGACCACCTCTCTTCAGGTGTCTTTCAGACTGACTTTCTGGTAACTGTTCTCCCCCGCTAACGGCCACTACACGTGCAGGGTCTGACTAGCGTGTCTGCTCTCCTGTGACTCCGCTTTAGACTGGCTACCTCCAGCTCCTTTTCTAACTGCCACTGCAACCTAGCTTCCAGCCTCTCTACCGCACCCCTTAATTGGATGTGGAGGCACGCCCCCTCCTGGGTCTGCCCGGGGGTCCCCTCAAAGGTGTGGGAGACCTGGTCACTATGTGTCTGTGCGTACACACCCTATTCCAGTCTTTAGGATTACCTGTTTGCACTCACTCAGCATGGATGCAGTACTCAGTGGCGCCTGACCAGGTCAGGGGTGCCACACAAACAAAAATGGGCAAAAATGTCACCTCTAGATGTGCAAAGCTGGAGAGACAGAACCCCAAAGACTTATAGCAGTAATTCCAGCGAAAGATGGTCTTACAAAGTATTGACTTGTGGAGCTGAATATAAATGTACGTCACAACTATCAGATTTATATTTTAAAAATATTTAAAAAATCTTGTATCATTTCTTAAACTTCACAAATACGGCACTTACTACTTTGTGCTGGTATATCACATAAAATCCCAGTAAGATATATTTACGTTTGTGGGTGTAACGGGAATAAATGTGGAAAAGTTAATGGGTGCCAATATTGTACTGTATATTGATCATTCAATTCCTAAATGCAAAGTTAAGCATCCTCCTAAATAGTCATAAATAACACTTTTCTTCCATTTTGCTGCTGCAGAGTATCCTGCTCTGTTCTGACGGCTTTCTCTGTTCTTTCTTTCTTCTCTCAGTGACAGAGATAGCAGCAGGTGGGGTGGACTGGACACAGACCTTTACTATGTGGTGACAGAAAAAGCATCTACAGCCTCAGGGAAGGTAGAAAAAGCAGGTGGGGTGGACTGGACACAGACCTTTACAATGTGGTGACAGAAAAAGCATCTACAGTCTCAGGGAAGGTAGAAAAAGTAGGTGGGGTGGACTGGACACAGACCTTTAGTATGTGGTGTCAGAAAAAGCATCTCCAGTCTCAGGGAAGGTAGAAAAAGTAGGTGGGGTGGACTGGACACAGACCTTTAGTATGTGGTGTCAGAAAAAGCATCTCCAGTCTCAGGGAAGGTAGAAAAAGCAAGTGGGGTGGACTGGACACAGACCTTTACTATGTGGTGACAGAAAAAGCATCTACAGTCTCAGGGAAGGTAGAAAAAGCAGGTGGATTGGACTGGACACAGACCTTTACTATGTGGTGACAGAAAAAGCATCTACAGTCTCAGGGAAGGTAGAAAAAGCAGGTGGGGTGGACTGGACACAGACCTTTACTATGTGGTGACAGAAAAAGCATCTCCAGTCTCAGGGAAGGTAGAAAAAGCAGGTGGATTGGACTGGACATAGACCTTTACTATGTGGTGACAGAAAAAGCATCTCCAGTCTCAGGGAAGGTAGAAAAAGCAGGTGGATTGGACTGGACACAGACCTTTACTATGTGGTGACAGAAAAAGCATCTACAGTCTCAGGGAAGGTAGAAAAAGCAGGTGGGGTGGACTGGACACATATTTTTACTATGCGGTGACAGAAAAAGCATCTCCAGTCTCAGGGAAGGTAGAAAAAGCAGGTGGGGTGGACTGGACACATATTTTTACTATGCGGTGACAGAAAAAGCATCTACAGTCTCAGGGAAGTTAGAAAAAGCAGGTGGGGTGGACTGGACACAGACCTTTACTATGTGGTGACAGAAAAAGCATCTACAGTCTCAGGGAAGGTAGAAAAAGTAGGTGGGGTGGACTGGACACAGACCTTTAGTATGTGGTGTCAGAAAAAGCATCTCCAGTCTCAGGGAAGGTAGAAAAAGCAAGTGGGGTGGACTGGACACAGACCTTTACTATGTGGTGACAGAAAAAGCATCTACAGTCTCAGGGAAGGTAGAAAAAGCAGGTGGATTGGACTGGACACAGACCTTTACTATGTGGTGACAGAAAAAGCATCTACAGTCTCAGGGAAGGTAGAAAAAGCAGGTGGGGTGGACTGGACACAGACCTTTACTATGTGGTGACAGAAAAAGCATCTCCAGTCTCAGGGAAGGTAGAAAAAGCAGGTGGATTGGACTGGACATAGACCTTTACTATGTGGTGACAGAAAAAGCATCTCCAGTCTCAGGGAAGGTAGAAAAAGCAGGTGGATTGGACTGGACACAGACCTTTACTATGTGGTGACAGAAAAAGCATCTACAGTCTCAGGGAAGGTAGAAAAAGCAGGTGGGGTGGACTGGACACATATTTTTACTATGCGGTGACAGAAAAAGCATCTCCAGTCTCAGGGAAGGTAGAAAAAGCAGGTGGGGTGGACTGGACACATATTTTTACTATGCGGTGACAGAAAAAGCATCTACAGTCTCAGGGAAGTTAGAAAAAGCAGGTGGGGTGGACTGTACACAGACCTTTACTATGTGGTGACAGAAAAAGCATCTACAGTCTTAGGGAAGGTAGAAAAAGTAGGTGGGGTGGACTGGACACAGACCTTTAGTATGTGGTGTCAGAAAAAGCATCTCCAGTCTCAGGGAAGGTAGAAAAAGCAAGTGGGGTGGACTGGACACAGACCTTTACTATGTGGTGACAGAAAAAGCATCTACAGTCTCAGGGAAGGTAGAAAAAGCAGGTGGATTGGACTGGACATAGACCTTTACAATGTGATGACAGAAAAAGCATCTCCAGTCTCAGGGAAGGTAGAAAAAGCAGGTGGGGTGGACTGGACACATATTTTTACTATGCGGTGACAGAAAAAGCATCTCCAGTCTCAGGGAAGGTAGAAAAAGCAGGTGGGGTGGACTGGACATAGACCTTTACTATGTGGTGACAGAAAAAGCATCTACAGCCTCAGGGAAGGTAGAAAAAGCAGGTGGGGTGGACTGGACACATATTTTTACTATGCGGTGACAGAAAAAGCATCTACAGTCTCAGGGAAGTTAGAAAAAGCAGGTGGGGTGGACTGGACACAGACCTTTACTATGTGGTGACAGAAAAAGCATCTACAGCCTCAGAGAAGGTAGAAAAAGCAGGTGGGGTGGACTGGACACAGACCTTTACTATGTGGTGACAGAAAAAGCATCTACAGTCTCAGGGAAGGTAGAAAAAAATAGGAGCTAAGGAGGAAACCACACAAAGTGGAAATTAGTACAAGCTAAAAGCTGTGCTGATACATGAGCTAATAAACACAACAGCAACCTGAAAACACACAAAGCTCACATCCAGCCTATATTACTGGGAGGGACACTCCCACAAAAGAAAAATCAGATCAGTCAAAGTGCATATGAGAGGGTCTGAAAATAAATGAAGGAATGACAAACGCAATTTTAATTTTATTAAGTAAAGGTAACCACTAACTTATATAAAAATAATTTTATCCATTTCAGAGGTGTCCATAGGCTTTCACACGGTCACTCAGTTTCTTGAATACAAGCTATCTGTCTGTATGCAGCTACTTTTGGCTGCGGAGAGGAAGACTGCAGTTCTCTCCAACTGGATAACTTATAGAAATTAAAGTCCCTGTCCACACACACACTATTGATTAATCTACACGGGACGGTCACTCCACATTGCTGCAGGACTGAAGCACGCCATTCAGTAATTAGATTAGGAAAGAGTGAAGTTGTTTTTTTTTATGGTGATGCTACTGTTGGAGTCTGATAATGATCACTGTACTCATTATTCTCATTCTGAACACTGCACAAGGCTTCCCAGCCTAAAGGCCCCCAGAGCTGGCCGAACACGCCAATATCATCAGCCTGCCAGAAAAGAAATGTAAAAAGCATATATAGTATGGGAGGAATAGAACTAGGTGATAGCACCGGGGAAAAGGACTTGGGCCTAATAGTGGATCCCAGATTCAACATGAGCCAACAATGCGGAGCTGCAGCTAAAAAGGCCAACAAAATGCTGGGATATATCAAGACAAGCATTGAATCTAGATGAAGACGTGATTATTCCCCTATACTCTGCCCTGGTCAGACCCCACCTGGAATACTGTGTACAGATCTGGGCTACCCAATTCAAGAAAGACATCGATATATTGGAGCAAGTCCAGAGAAGAGCAACCACGATGGTAGAAGGTCTGCAAACCATGTCCTATGAAGACCGGCTAAAAGAACTAAAGAGAAGGCTGAGAGGAGACTTAATAGCGGTCTACAAGTATCTGAAAGGTAGTCACAGTGCAGAGGGAACTACCCTATTCTCATTAGCACAAGGAAGAACAAGAAGCAAACGGATGAAACCAAAAGGAAGAAGATTCAGATTAGACATTAGGAAAAACTTTCTGACAGTGAGGGCAGTCAGAGAGTGGAACAGGCTACTACGGGAGGTAGTGAGGGCAGTCAGAGAGTGGAACAGGCTACCACGGGAGGCAGTGAGGGCAGTCAGAGAGTGGAACAGGCTACAACGGGAGGTGGTGAGGGCAGTCAGAGAGTGGAACAAGAGGCCACATATACTAGTGAGGGCAGTCAGAGAGTGGAACAGGCGACCACAGATAGTAGTGAGGGCAGTCAGAGAGTGGAACAGGCGACCACAGATAGTAGTGAGGGCAGTCAGAGAGTGGAACAGGCGACCACAGATAGTAGTGAGGGCAGTCAGAGAGTGGAACAGGTGACCACAGATAGTAGTGAGGGCAGTCAGAGAGTGGAACAGGTGACCACAGATAGTAGTGAGGGCAGTCAGAGAGTGGAACAGGTGACCACAGATAGTAATGAGGGCAGTCAGAGAGTGGAACAGGTGACCACAGATAGTAGTGAAGGCAGTCAGAGAGTGGAACAAGCTACCACGGGAGGTGGTGAGCTCTCCATCAATGGAAATCTTCAAGTGGAAACTGGATAAACATATAGCTAAGATGATTTAGGAAAGCCTGCACTCGCAGGGGGTTGGAATCGATGGCCCTTGAGGTCCCTTCAAACTCTACCATTCTATGATTCTTTGATCTAATGCCAGGGTAGAAATTGGGCAGTTTTAATTTAAAAAAATCCATATATCCCCAGAAAATAAGCCACCACCAGCGCTGTCACCCAGCGGCTCTCTACATTCCCCTTATTGAAAGCACATGAACACTCAGTTGAGTTGGACAATCATGTGTATTAGGCAGTTGGGGACAGAGTAAGTGGCGAGGTACACTGCGTCCTGAGGATCCACTCCGCATACAGTATATGGACCATTTCTGTAAAATGTCCCAGGGGCCGATTTTCAGCATGACAACACCAGGCTGTATGCTGCTTGAGCTACTGTGAGCAGCTTGCATGATCTCATCATCTTACCATTTCCTGCAGCATCTCCGGATTTGTCTCCCAACAAGCACATCTAGAATGTCATTGGTTGTGCAACTGGAAAGGAGCTGCCAGCAGCGGATCTTGATGATTTGCCCAAGTGCATTCAGTGCAGCAGAACATTTCTCAGACAATTATTAATAATCTAATTGCTAGGTGTGCAACTGCAGTGATTGCAATACAGGGCATTGACATATGTAGCGCCCCTGAGCCCCTCAGGGCACTACTAGGTACTGTATCCTCACTAGGATGCAGGGCCTACCCTCTGGGACTGGGAACACCAGTGCCAGTAACACCTGCACACACCAAAATCCCAGTTCCCACAACACACCAGGGGGCATGGACTAGTCAGACCCAAGGGGATGGCCACCTAGAGTGCAGAGCCAGACCAGGGAACTAGACAGCCTGGTGGGAGTGGACAGTAGTCAGTCGAGTGAGGAGTCGAGTAGTAGAGGGTGGAGGAGTGTGAGGTGCCTTGAGAGCTGGGTCGTGTAACAGTGACCTGGGGGCACAGGAAAGTGGTTGCCAGGGTCAGTACACCCGAGTACCACTGGGACCAGAGCACTGACAGGGCACAGAGCCTTAGGTCAGGCATCAGTTTCACATGGCCTGGCAAATACCTGCACAGTGAGGGGACCTTCACGGACCGCACTGACCCACAGATCCAGGGGCACCAGCAGTAAAGCAAGAGTCAGGGTTCGGGACACAGACCAGCCCTACAGACAGGGCCGTATTTACCATTAGGCACCCGTGGTCCGGTGCCTAGGGCGGCAGATTGTGAGGGGCGGCACCTTCTGGCAGCAAAAAAAAAAAAAAAAAATTTTTTTTTTTTTTTTTTTTACATTTTTTTTGTGGCCGCCGAGCACAGGGAGCTGATTGACCCCGGAACTGCCGGCGCCTGCACTTCCGGGGTCACAGGCGCGCGCCAATCATCTCCTTCCTCTGTGCTGCGTCCACTGCTGTGTGGACGTCACATGCAGAGCTCACAGCAGGACGCCGCGGAGGACGCCGTGATGGAATCCGGTGTCAGAAGAGGATACTCACGTGAGCCAGGAAGATGGCGGCGGGCGCTGGAGCAGGTAAGTGGATTCATAAGGAGCGTGGGAGTGTCTCTAATGCAGACCGGAGATCTGCGCATGCGGGGGGGAGGCGGCAAAGGCAGATACTGGAGGGAGGCAGAGGCTGAGACTGGGGGGAGGCTGGAGGGAGGCAGAAGCTGAGACTGGGGGGAGGCTGGAGGGAGGCAGAGGCTGAGACTGGGGGGAGGCTGGAGGGAGGCAGAGGCTGAGACTGGAGGGAGGCAGAGGCTGAGACTGGGGGGAGGCTGGAGGGAGGCAGAGGCTGAGACTGGAGAGAGGCAGAGGCTGAGACTGGGGGGAGGCTGGAGGGAGGCAGAGGCAGAGACTGGGGAGAGGCTGGAGGGAGGCAGAGGCTGAGACTGGGGGGAGGCTGGAGAGAGGCAGAGGCTGAGACTGGGGGGAGGCTGGAGGGAGGCAGAGGCTGAGACTGGAGGGAGGCAGAGGCTGAGACTGGGGGGAGGCTGGAGGGAGGCAGACGCTGAGACTGGAGGGAGGCAGAGGCAGAGACTGGGGGGAGGCTGGAGGGAGGCAGAGGCAGAGACTGGGGGGAGGCTGGAGGGAGGCAGAGGCTGAGACTGGGGGGAGGCTGGAGAGAGGCAGAGGCTGAGACTGGGGGGAGGCTGGAGGGAGGCAGAGGCTGAGACTGGGGGGAGGCTGGAGGGAGGCAGAGGCTGAGACTGGGGGGAGGCTGGAGGGAGGCAGAGGCTGAGACTGGGGGGAGGCTGGAGGGAGGCAGAGGCTGAGACTGGGGGGAGGCTGGAGGGAGGCAGAGGCAGAGACTGTGGGGAGGCTGGAGGGAGGCAGAGGCAGAGACTGGGGGGAGGCTGGAGGGAGGCAGAAGCTGAGACTGGGGGGAGGCTGGAGGGAGGCAGAGGCTGAGACTGGGGGGAGGCTGGAGGGAGGCAGAGGCAGAGACTGGAGGGAGGCAGAGGCTGAGACTGGAGGGAGGCTGGAGGGAGGCAGAGGCTGAGACTGGAGAGAGGCAGAGGCTGAGACTGGGGGGAGGTTGGAGGGAGGCAGAGGCTGAGACTGGAGAGAGGCAGAGGCTGAGACTGTGGGGAGGCTGGAGGGAGGCAGAGGCTGAGACTGGGGGGAGGCTTGAGGGAGGCAGAGGCTGGGACTGGGGGGAGGCTGGAAGGAGGCTGAGACTGGGGTGAGGCTGGAGGGAGGCTGAGACTGGGGTGAGGCTGGAGGGAGGCTGAGACTGGAGGGAGGCTGGAGGGAGGCTGAGACTGGGGGGAGGCTGGAGGGAGGCTGAGACTGGGGGGAGGCTGGAGGGAGGCTGAGACTGGGGGGAGGCTGGAGGGAGACTGAGGCTGAGACTGGGGGGAGGCTGGAGGAAGGCTGAGGCTGAGACTGGAGGGAGGCTGAGGCTGAGACTGGGGGGAGGCTGGAGGGAGGCTGAGGCTGAGACTGGAGGGAGGCTGAGACTTGAGGGAGGCTGAGGCTGAGACTGGAGGGAGGTTGGAGGGAGGCTGAGGCGGAGACTGGGGGGAGGCTGGAGGGAGGCAGAGGCTGAGACTTGGGGGAGGCTGGAGGGAGGCAGAGGCTGGGACTGGGGGGAGGCTGGAAGGAGGCTGAGACTGGGGTGAGGCTGGAGGGAGGCTGAGACTGGGGTGAGGCTGGAGGGAGGCTGAGACTGGAGGGAGGCTGGAGGGAGGCTGAGACTGGGGGGAGGCTGGAGGGAGGCTGAGACTGGGGGGAGGCTGGAGGGAGGCAGAAGCTGAGACTGGAGGGAGGCTGAGACTGGGGGGAGGCTGGAGGGAGACTGAGGCTGAGACTGGGGGGAGGCTGGAGGGAGGCTGAGGCTGAGACTGGAGGGAGGCTGAGGCTGAGACTGGGGGGAGGCTGGAAGGAGGCTGAGACTGGGGTGAGGCTGGAGGGAGGCTGAGACTGGGGTGAGGCTGGAGGGAGGCTGAGACTGGAGGGAGGCTGGAGGGAGGCTGAGACTGGGGGGAGGCTGGAGGGAGGCTGAGACTGGGGGGAGGCTGGAGGGAGGCAGAAGCTGAGACTGGAGGGAGGCTGAGACTGGGGGGAGGCTGGAGGGAGACTGAGGCTGAGACTGGGGGGAGGCTGGAGGGAGGCTGAGGCTGAGACTGGAGGGAGGCTGAGGCTGAGACTGGGGGGAGGCTGGAGGGAGGCTGAGGCTGAGACTGGAGGGAGGCTGAGACTTGAGGGAGGCTGAGGCTGAGACTGGAGGGAGGTTGGAGGGAGGCTGAGGCGGAGACTGGGACAGGCTGAGGCTGGAGGGAGGCAAAGGCTGAGACTGGGGGAGAGAGGCTGATGCTGAGGGAAGATAGAGGCTGATGCTGGGGGAGAGAGGCTGATGCTGGGGGAGTGGGAGAGAGGGGCTAATGCTAGAGACAGAGGACAAGGGATGAGGGATAGGGCAATGACAAAATCGATTGGGTGGGGGGAGTGTAAGGACTCAGAATAAGAGGGGGCAGCATTGGGAGCTCATTGTGAAGAAGGGGCAGCATGTGTGGGATCAGTATGGAGTGGAGCAATGTAGGGGAGTCAATATCAAGAGTGGGGTAGTGTGTGTGTGGGGGGGTCTCAGCATAAGCGTTAGTGTGGTGGTCTTAGCATGAGTGGGGCAACATGAAGGTCTCATTATGGAAAAGAGGAAGGCAGCATTAGGAGCTCATGGAGAGGGACAGCATGCATGGGACATTGTGAGAAGGGGGCAGCATGCATGGGACACTGAGGAGGGGGCAGCATGCATGAGACATTGTTAGGAGGGGGCAGCATGCATGGGACATTGTGAGAAGGGGGCAGCATGCATGGGACACTGAGGAGGGGGCAGCATGCATGAGACATTGTGAGGAGGGGGCAGCATGCATGGGACATTGTGAGGAGGGAGCAGCATGCATGGGACACTGTGAGGAGGGAGCATCAAGCATGAGACATTGTGCTGAGGGAGCAGCATGCATGGGACATTGTGAGGCGGGAGCAGCATACATGAGACATTGTGAGGAGGGAGCAGCATGCATGAGACATTGTGAGGAGGGAGCAGCATTCATGGGATATTGTGAGGAGGGAGCAGCATGCATGGGACATTGTGAGGAGGGGCAGCATGCATGGGACATTGTGAGGAGGGAGCAGCATGCATGGGACATTGTGAAGAGGGGGCAGCATGCATGGGACATTGTGAGAAGAGAGCAGCATGCATGGGACATTGTGAGGAGGGGGCAGCATGCATGGGACATTGTGAGGAGGGGGCAGCATGCATGGGACATTGTGAGGAGGGAGCAGCATGCATGGGACATTGTGAAGAGGGCGCAGCATGCATGGGACATTGTGAGGCGGGAGCAGCATACATGAGACATTGTGAGGAGGGAGCAGCATGCATGAGACATTGTGAGGAGGGAGCAGCATTCTTGGGATATTGTGAGGAGGGAGCAGCATGCATGGGACATTGTGAAGAGGGGGCAGCATGCATGGGACATTGTGAGAAGAGAGCAGCATGCATGGGACATTGTGAGGAGGGGGCAGCATGCATGGGACATTGTGAGGAGGGGGCAGCATGCATGGGACATTGTGAGGAGGGGGCAGCATGCATGGGACACTGAGGAGGGGGCAGCATGCATGAGACATTGTGAGGAGGGGGCAGCATGCATGGGACATTGTGAGGAGGGAGCAGCATGCATGGGACACTGTGGAGGGAGCATCAAGCATGAGACATTGTGCTGAGGGAGCAGCATGCATGGGACATTGTGAGGCGGGAGCAGCATACATGAGACATTGTGAGGAGGGAGCAGCATGCATGAGACATTGTGAGGAGGGAGCAGCATTCATGGGATATTGTGAGGAGGGAGCAGCATGCATGGGACATTGTGAGGAGGGGCAGCATGCATGGGACATTGTGAGGAGGGGGCAGCATGCATGGGACATTGTGAGGAGGGAGCAGCATGCATGGGACATTGTGAAGAGGGCGCAGCATGCATGGGACATTGTGAGGAGGGAGCAGCATGCATGGGACATTGTGAGAAGAGAGCAGCATGCATGGGACACTGTGAGGAGGGAGCATCAAGCATGAGACATTGTGCTGAGGGAGCAGCATGCATGGGACATTGTGAGGCGGGAGCAGCATACATGAGACATTGTGAGGAGGGAGCAGCATGCATGAGACATTGTGAGGAGGGAGCAGCATTCATGGGATATTGTGAGGAGGGAGCAGCATGCATGGGACATTGTGAGGAGGGGCAGCATGCATGGGACATTGTGAGGAGGGAGCAGCATGCATGGGACATTGTGAAGAGGGGGCAGCATGCATGGGACATTGTGAGAAGAGAGCAGCATGCATGGGACATTGTGAGGAGGGGGCAGCATGCATGGGACATTGTGAGGAGGGGGCAGCATGCATGGGACATTGTGAGGAGGGGGCAGCATGCATGGGACATTGTGAGGAGGGGGCAGCATGCATGGGACATTGTCCTCACATCATGCTGCTCCCTCCTCACAGTGTACAGATCATATTTCATAATCGAGGAAGGTGTGGTGCATATACAGTAGTTTATAAGGGAGGGCAGTGTGGTGTTTTAGTTTATTAGGGGCAGTGTCACAGTCACAGTATATAAGTGGGGACGGTGTGGTGGGAATATTTTATACTCATGCTATGTTTTGATGTGCCTGTGGTGATTCCCATTGGGGGGGGGGTTCGTTTCTCATTGATACTTTTTAAAGTGTGCTACAGAGTAGATCTGCCTTAAACAGATGTCGTGTGCGAAAACTCAGTTTTACGTTGTCACTAAGGGGCGCGACCACTTAAAGTGCCTAGGGCAGCATGAAGGCAAAATACAGCCCTGCCTACAGAGTCCACACTGCCTGCCGTATGGATGAGGAGACTGCCACCAAAAAGGGACAGTCGGGCCCGAAACTGCTCCAAGCTATGGGGACCCAAAACACACTGAGGGTGCTGGGGACAGAGCAACCGAGTCATCAAGCTGGCACTGGAAATACAGGGACCTGAACCAGCCGCCCAAGGGCCCATGAGTGAGTAGAGACAGCTAATTACAACCCACGGTGGGGCCTCCCTTATTCCGGCGCAAGTCTTCACCATACAGCTCCCTAGGCTCAACCCTACCTGCGGAGGGCTTTCCATCACCACTACCATTGCCACCAGCCCTAGGGATAGCCAACCCAGCAACGGCAATTCCACTATCTTAACTGCAAACTGCAACCCACAGGTGGAGTCCCACTAATGACTCTAATCTTCCCTGTAAATACAGTGGAACCTTGGTTAACAAGAACAATGCGTTCTGGGACTGTGCTTGTAAACCAAGTTACTCGTTCAGCAAAACGATATTTCCCATAGGAAATCATTGTGTTCCACAACTTGTTAAATGTTCCATTCTGGTCCCCTATTGTGCCATTCCAGACACGTACAAACACATACAAACAAGTAGAAACACGCACAAACACACATATATTATGCTCACCTTACCTTCTGTTCCATCTCTGGTCTCCTGGATCTTGTAGTTCGCCGGTACAGGATGTGTATCAGGTAACCATCGTGACGAGGGAGGAACGTCCTCCCTCATATATCAGCCCCTGTGTGATGATAGTCACTACTGACGGATAGTATAACCAGATGGGTAGTCAGACAAGCCGGGGTCAGGAAACAGAAGGACATGAAAGGACACAGGGAATAAGCAGAAACATAGTCAAGTCACAGACCGAGAGTCAGAATTCCAGGAGAGTATGTATAGATTCAGGGAGCAGACAGCGACATGGTCAGGTAACAGTCCGACTTCAGAAGCCCGGAGGTGACGACAAGAACAGGGAGTGGGCAAAGAGAAGTCAATGAGCAGTGTAGGGTCAAGAAACTTAGATCAGAACACAAACACAAGCCAACAGCACAACTGCAGAACAAGAGAGTATGACTGGCGAGGTTCTGGGAGAGCATGCTCAGTAATAAAACAGAGCAATTACCAGGAAGGTGAGTAAAGGCACCTCCCAGAACCTGCATGGAAACCTGCGCTGTCAAACATCCTGTCAGTTAGTGCTCAAAGAAACACAGCAGAGCATCTCCAAATTCAAAATCCTCTGCACAAAGTAAACACGTCACTGCCGGCTCTGTAGTTCAGGAAGGCGCAACAGAGCATCACCTGTGTGCAAGATGCTCTGCACAGAGGAATCGTGACACACTGGCTATATTAGCCCATCCAGGTATGATTGACTGAAACGCTGCAGCATTTCAGAGAAAAAAAGGCATGCTTTTAAGGCTATGTGTCCACGTGAGAATGTAGCTGCGGATTTTTCTGCATCAAAATCCGCAGCTTTCCCGCAAAATCCGCACCTTTTCAAAGGTGCGGATTTGCTGCGGATTTACCGCGGAATTGCCGCGGATTTGATGCGGATTTTGGTGCGGATTTTTTTAACAATTTTGAAGCCAAAATCCGGATGAAAATCCGCAACAATAATTGACATGTTGCAGATTTTTCCAGACCAAAATCCGCACGAAGTCCGCTGTGGAAAAATCCGCAGCATGGGCACAGCATTTCCCAAATGCCATAGAAATGGCTGGGAAGTACCTGTGCTGCAGATTTTCGGGAAATCCACGGCTTTTCCGCGAGAAATCCGCGGCAAAATCCGCGCATTTTCCGCAGCGTGGGCACATAGCCTAATAGCCGCCAGGGACCTAGCCGCACTGTGCAAAAGTTGTACAGGCGGGTCCCCGGTGGTTTCTCCTCTCCTGCTGACAGTGACTGACAAGTCTGTGCCCATGTGTGCATATAGGCGCAGATGTGTCAGTCACTTGATGGGGACAAGCTGCCGGGGACCTGCCTGTACGACTATTGCACAGTGCGGCTTGGACCTCGGCGACTATTAAAAGTATGTCTGTTTTTCTTTGAAATACTGCAGTGTTTCAGAGTCAAACATATCAGGCAGGTATAGTATAGCCAGTGGCTGATACAAGCTGCTCACGGTTTGGGCAGCATGTGGCATCTGGCAGGTTCCCTTTAAGGGGCACTTTGCACACTGCGACATCGCAGGTGCGATGTCGGTGGGGTCAAATTGAAAGTGACGCACATCCGGCATCGCATGCGACATCGTAGTGTGTAAAGCCTAGATGATACGATTAACGAGCGCAAAAGCGTCGTAATCGTATCATCGGTGCAGCGTCGGCGTAATTCATAATTACGCTGACGCGACGGTCCGATGTTGTTCCTCGCTCCTGCGGCAGCACACATCGCTGTGTATGAAGCCGCAGGAGCGAGGAACATCTCCTACCGGCGTCACCGCGGCTTCCGTAGAATATGCGGAAGGAAGGAGGGGGGTGGGATGTTTACATCCTGCTCATCTCCGCCCCTCCGCTCCGATTGGCCGCCTGCCGTGTGACGTCGCAGTGACGCCGCACGACCCGCCCCCTTAACAAGGAGGCGGGTCGCCGGCCACAGGGACGTCGCACGGCAGGTGAGTGTGTGTGTGAAGCTGGCGTAGCGATAATTTTCGCTACGCCAGCTATCACCACATATCGCTGCTGCGACGGGAGCGGGGACTATCGCACTCGGCATCGCAGCATCGGCCTGCGATGTCGCAGTGTGCAAAGTGCCCCTAAATCTAAAAAAAAACCTATGTAAGTTTGGTATGGCTGTAATCCTACTGACCTAGAGAATCATACAACCAGGTTATTTTTACTGCATAGTGAATGCAGTTCAACGAAAAACAAAAATCAATGTCAGAAAGGTGTTTTTTTTTACCATTTTACCTTTCTTGGGATTTTTTTTTCCACAATTTTCAGTACATTTCATGGCAAAGTGAATAGTGTCATTCTAAAGCACAGTTTATCCCTCAAAAAACCAAAGCCCTTATATCGCTATGTAAACTAAAAAAGAAAAAATAAAGCTATGTTCTTGGAAGAAGGGGAGAAAAAACACACAAGCCCAAAAGGAAAAATGCCTATGTTAAAGGGAACCAGTCAAGTCCAATATACACCCGGAACCACGAGCAGTTCTGGGCGCATATTGCTAATCCCTGCCTAACCATCCCTGTATCTAGTAGCATAGATAAAGAGATCTTTAGAAAAAGTATTTCTAAAGATCCTTTATGATATGCTAATGAGCGCGGGGACTAGTCGCAAGGGCGTTAGTTCCTGCACTCGTTCTGCCCTCTTAGAGGCTGTGTAGCTCGCCCACAGGGGTGTGCTAATATGCTATTCAATGCTCACTGCCAGCGTCATCATCGATAGTGACACGCGTACCTGTGTCCATTGTACTGCCTCCGAACGCCGGGCTTAGGGTCTGTGCGCATGACCAGACCCTAAAGAGAATCTGTCAGGTCATAACCTTTAAAGGGAACCTGCCAGGTGCAATATATGCACCCAGAACCATGAGCAGTTCTGGGTGTATATTGCTAATCCCTGCCTAACCGTCCCTGTATCTAGTAGCATAGATAAAGAGATCTTTAGAAAAAGTATTTCTAAAGATCTTTTATGATATGCTAATGAGCATGGGGACTAGTCCCAAGGGCGTTATATCCCCCATCTAGTCCACCCTCTTACCACGCCCACACGGGTGAACTAACATGCTATTCAATGCAGCATCACCAGCGGTGACACGCGTACCTGTGTCCGCTGTGACCTCTGAGCTGAATGCCCGGCACTTCCGGTCATGCGTAGTATGAAGCTGGGTGTACGAGTCCCGGATTCAGAGAGGTCTACTGCGCATGACTGGAAGTGCCGAGACATTCAGAGGAGTAGTCACAGCGGACACAGGTACGCGCGTCACTGCTGGTGATGCTGCACTGAATAGCATGTTTGTAGGCCCCTTGTGGGCGTGCTAAGAGGGCGGACTAGTCGGGGATGTAACGCCCTTGGGACTAGTCCCTGCGCTCATTAGCATATCATAAAAGGAGCTTTAGAATTAATTACGTTTTCTAATGATCTCTTTATCTATGCTACTAGATACTAGATACATGGACAGTTAAGCCTGCTTTACACCTTACAATTAGGGATGCGATCTCGTATGCGATGTGACACGCCCAGGTCGCATATGCGATCTAATGAGATTGCACATAGGTCGTTCATTTGCTGTCACACGTGCGTTAGTAGCCTATGTTAAATTGATCAATTTTGTGTGCGATCCTTTAGATCATGTGTTCTGTGACGTATGCATCGGGCACCCTTTTTTTTTTTTATTTATTGACTTGACAAGCGTGTGTAATGTGTAGGGATGCGTTTTTACTATGTCATCTGCCATTCAGCTCTGCTACATGGCCGCTAACAGCAGACACAGACAGCCATGTAGCAGAGCTGAATGGCAGATGACAGCAGACACAGACAGAGCCGCACTGTCAGAATGAACTCGGGTGAACTTCACCCGACTTCATGGTCATGCTGCGGCTCTGTCTGTGTCGCGTCCTGATTAGCGGTCACCTGTGAAGGGCTCACCGGTGACCGCTAATCTCCTAAGTGACTGAAGTTAGCAGCCCTCTCTCATACTCACCGATCCCCGTTCCCCGGCGCTGCACGGCATTCACACTGCTCCGGCGGCTTTTACTGTTTTGAAAAAGCCGGCCGCCCATTAAACAATCTCGTATTCCCTGCTTACCCCGCCCACCGGCGCCTATGATTGGTTACAGTGAGACACGCCCCCACGCTGAGTGACAGGTGTCACACTGCACCCAATCACAGCAGCCGGTGGGCGTGTCTATACTGTGTATTGAAATAAATAATTAAATAATTAAAAAAAACGGCGTGCGGTCCCCCCCAATTTTAAAACCAGCCAGATAAAGCCATACGGCTGAAGGCTGGTATTCTCAGGATGGGGAGCTCCACGTTATGGGGAGCCCCCCAGCCTAACAATATCAGCCAACAGCCGCCCAGAATTGCCGCATACATTATATGCGACAGTTCTGGGACAGTACCCGGCTCTTCCCGATTTGCCCTGGTGCGTTGGCAAATCGGGGTAATAAGGAGTTATTGGCAGCCCATAGCTGCCAATAAGTCCTAGATTAATCATGTCAGGCGTCTATGAGACACCCTCCATGATTAATCTGTAAATTACAGTAAAAAAACACACACCCGAAAAAATCCTTTATTAGAAATAAAAAACACAAACAAATTCCCTCATTACCAATTTATTAACCCCGACAAACCCTCCATGTCCGGCGTACTCCACAGTCCTCCAGCGTCGCGTCCAGCTCTGCTGCATGGAGGTGACAGGAGCAGCAGAAGACACAGCCGCTCCGGTCACCTCCACGCAGGTAATGAAGACAGCCGCGCGATCAGCTGATCTGTCACTGAGGTTACCCGCTGTCACTGGATCCAGCGGTGGATGCAGCGGTGGCCGCGGGTAACCTCAGTTACAGCTCAGCTGATCGCGCTACTCACCTCCGCTCCGGTCAGCTCCAGTCAGCAACTGAGGTGAGTAGCGCGATCAGCTGAGCTGTAACTGAGGTTACCCGCGGCCACCGCTGCATCCACCGCTGGATCCAGTGACAGCGGGTAACCTCAGTGACAGATCAGCTGATCGCGCGGCTGTCTTCATTACCTGCGTGGAGGTGACCGGAGCAGCTGTGTCTTCTGCTGCTCCTGTCACCTCCATGCAGCAGAGCTGGACGCGACGCTGGAGGACTGTGGAGTACGCCGGACATGGAGGGTTTGTCGGGGTTAATAAATTGGTAATGAGGGAATTTGTTTGTGTTTTTTATTTCTAATAAAGGATTTTTTCGGGTGTGTGTTTTTTTACTGTAATTTACAGATTAATCATGGAGGGTGTCTCATAGACGCCTGACATGATTAATCTAGGACTTATTGGCAGCTATGGGCTGCCAATAACTCCTTATTACCCCGATTTGCCAACGCACCAGGGCAAATCGGGAAGAGCCGGGTACTGTCCCAGAACTGTCGCATATAATGTATGCGGCAATTCTGGGCGGCTGTTGGCTGATATTGTTAGGCTGGGGGGCTCCCCATAACGTGGAGCTCCCCATCCTGAGAATACCAGCCTTCAGCCGTATGGCTTTATCTGGCTGGTTTTAAAATTGGGGGGGACCGCACGCCGTTTTTTTTAATTATTTAATTATTTATTTCAATACACAGTATAGACACGCCCACCGGCTGCTGTGATTGGGTGCAGTGTGACACCTGTCACTCAGCGTGGGGGCGTGTCTCACTGTAACCAATCATAGGCGCCGGTGGGCGGGGTAAGCAGGGAATACGAGATTGTTTAATGGGCGGCCGGCTTTTTCAAAACAGTAAAAGCCGCCGGAGCAGTGTGAATGCCGTGCAGCGCTGCGCTGGAGATCGGGGATCGGTGAGTATATGAGAGAGGGGGTAAGAGGGATAGACTGACATGGACAGAGAGAGAGGGACAGAGATAGTGACGGACTGACAGAGATTAGTGCATGACAGACATTGTGAGGCGCTTCAGAACGCAGCTTTTCAGCTGCGCTCTGAAGCGGACCTTTTTTAAGCTGCGGTGCAGAGCGCACACCTGCGCACATAGCATCAGACACCAAAATCGTATGAGGGATGTCACACGTTACAATTCACTAGTTTCGTACTACCAAACGTCCAATGTATGAGGAATAAACGACGTGTATGCGATCACCGTATTTTCGTTCAATATCGATCGCATGTAGGTTTCACACGCAAATACGTCATGAACGATGCCGGATGTGCGTCACTTACAACTTGACCCCGACGACGGATTGAAAGATCTATTGAAGTGTGTAAAGCAGGCTTTAGGCAGGAATTAGTAATATACACCCAGAATTGCTCGTGGTTTCGGGAACATATTGCACCTTACAGGTTCCCTTTAAGAAGGGGTTAAGTGTACATGCTACCTTAGGGGCTGCTGTTAAAAAAAAATCCCATGTAAAAAGGAAAATACCCTTTGTTATGAAGAACACATAACTACATGTCACCACTCACTACAACACAATAAAACTTTTTCAGACATTAAACTGTATTGATCTCCCTCTTAGGCTTCTGCCACACTCACGTGAAATTCACGCACGTGCCGAGAGACACGTATTTTCCCTGCGTGTTGCGTGCAGGTAAGTACGTGTCTCTGGTACGTGCGGGACACGTGTGTTCTACGTGTGCTATCCGCGATAGCACACGTAGAACCGGTAATTAACATACTCACCTGGTCCTTCCTGATGTCCGCGCTGCTGTCCGTGGTGCTGATCCTCGGTCTCCAGCCCTCCCGTCTCCCCGCTGCTGCTGCTGCCAGGCAGTGAAGTGAATATTCAATGAGAATAATGAGCGGCGGTCGGCAGCAAGAGGCAGCAGCGGCAGAGACAGGAGGGCTGGAGAAGGTGAGTTAATGTTTTGTTTTTTTTTCACTGACACGTGTGTTTTCTCCGGCGCGTGTCACATGGGACCGCATCCACACTACACCCGTGTGGTACGGGTGCGGGCCGTGTGACACCCGTGCTGCGGGAGAAATCACTGACATGTCAGCGCTTTGAAAAACGCACACACGTACAAACGCACACGGACACACGTTCCGTGTGGTTTTACGTGTGTGTGCCTGCTACAATAGGGTAGCATTGGTTAACGTGTCTCCGTGCCGCCGGTACGTGTAAAAAATGACAAACACGTACCGGAGGCACGGATGTGTGGCGCTAGCCTTAAGGTGTGACCTATAGAAACCCACATGTTACACTCTGAATTGGCCTATTATACTGCAATTCTCTGGGGATAATAGGGAGTGAATAACTGCCCTGCGCCATTTACATTTTATGAGGGTCTCCAGATTTGTGATCAGTTGTTCCTCCATCTGCACATAGTCCTGGCTACATCCAGGACGCTATCGTCAGCCGATAAGTAGCTTTTTCTTTAGACTATGACCAATTAGTACATTGCAGATTTGCAGATAGCGGATCCATCCCATCTATTAAGAAAAAAATCAACTTATTAAAGGGGATTGTCCAGGCTTATGATATTGATGACCTGTCAATAAAGGATGGATGGGATCAAACCCAAGACACTCCCCCAGAGCTGGAAGATCCCAGCTCCATACACTGTGTACAAGCTGGGTCCTGTTTACTTCAGTAAGAGGTGATCTTCCACCTTTGAGAATGACCACTAGACAGTGAGCTCAGACTTTTTTTATGTGGATATTACAAAAATATTAATGTCATACACTAAGGATTTTAAAATGAAATATTGTCAATTTTTTCCAGGTTGCAAAGTAGATGATTCCTTTAAGCCATGTGTGCACTAGAAAGTGACTTTTTCTTAAGGAAAATCCGGTCCCTCTGAAAGATTCCCGCACCTGCTTTAAAAAAACGCACCAAAACCGCAACGAAATCCGCATGCGGTTTTACTGCGGTTTGGTGCGGATTTGCCGCGGTTTTTCCCGGAGGTTGGTCCCTGCAGATTTTTACCATTATCTATGGCAAAAACTACAGGTACCTGCGGAAAAGAAGTGACATGCTCATTAATTCCGCAGTGGAAATTCCGCAGGTATAAAAAAACGCAATGTGCGCACAGCATATTTTTGCATGACTGCAGCAATGTTAGACACATTTTCTTCAGCAAATCCGCGGTAAATCCGCAGCGTGCACACAGCACTTTATATACTTTTCTGAACTCAGCCTTTCGCCTCATTCAGACGTAAGTGGTTTTTCACGTATGCAAAAAGTGTTCAGAGTTTCCCAGTGTTTGATCGGCATCTGTTTTTCGCATCAGTGTTTTGTCAAGGATATTCATATATGGATAAATTAATAACTTGCAAAACGTCTCCTATCCATTGCAATGTTAAAGCACCACTCCAGCGTTTGTTTGTTTTTTCAGTGCTGGAGTGGCACTTTTAAATGTAAGTCCCCACCCCTCTGTCATATACTCACCTTCCGACACCTTCACCTTTTTGTCGGCATTGCTCCATTCCCGCGGCGCCACCTTGTGCCCGTAACGTCTGGCTGGCCAGAAGTCAGAAGTTAGGTCACAAGGTTTCAGTGCAAGTCTATGAGAGCAAGGTCAAGGCTCTCATAGACTTGTATTGGGTTGTGACCTCCGCTGCGCTCCATGACACACTGGAGCTACCGGTAGGTCACAAAATTGCCAGAATAGTAGTGAAACAATCAGAAGGCGAGTATAAGATCAAGGTCAGGGGACTTAGATTTAAAGTACCACTCCAGTGGTGCAATGAAAAAAAAAAGCTGGAGTGGTGCTCTAATCATGCACAGCACACAGACTGATTTTCATTGACTTGTATGGGTAATTTCGATAGGTGACAATCAAAAATGGAAATGTATCTGTGTTTTTTGCAGATAAGGTCACATGAGCAGCTCCATAGATTTTAATGGGGGGCAGGGTGTTCTATTAGTGAGAACCATGGATATAACACATACGTCATTCACTGGCATCTTAATGTGGCCTTAGGTCACTTTCAAACTAGTTTCTATTGAGTGCCTTTGCACTCACGTAGTAAAGAAGTAAAACTTGGCACAACTGTGGGTTTATAAATCTGAATTGACAGCTTCATAGACATTTTTGATCTTTAGGCCAACGGACAGTCTGGCACATTCATCCATATTAGGCTACTTTCACACATCAGTTTTTTTCCATCAGGTACAATCCGGAAAAAAACGGGTTAAACGGATCCGGTACTGCATCCGTTTTATCCCCATAGATTTGCATTGTTACCGGATTGTACCTGATGGCTTTGCGTTGCATCCGTTTTTTTCCGGATGCGGCAAAATTTATCAAAGCGGCAGCCGGAGGCAACGTGTCTTGCAACGTTTTTTTGTCCGGCAAAAAAACCGCATCGCGCCGGATCCGGCGCGATACGGCATGTTTTACAATGAAAGCCTATGGACGCCGGATCCGGCGCAATGCGGTAAAAAATGGATGCGGCTACCGGATCCGTTTTTGTAAACTGCGCATGCACCAAATTAATTAATAAAGCTGATCCTTCAAAAAAAAGGACAAACCGGATGCAAAAACGGATGCAAACCGTATCCACCGGATCCGGTTTTGTACGCATCCGGCATAACGGATCCGTTAAAAACCGGATCCGGTGGATACGGTTTTACATTTTTTGGCCGGATCCTTTGGATCAGGAAAAAAAAGGATTGTGCCTGAATGCAGAAAACTGATGTGTGAAAGTAGCCTTACAGGTGCACTCATCTGCCCTTAATGCAATCGCCTGATGCTGGCCTTATGCTGTTGCAAATACAATAAAGTCCAGTTTTTCCTTTGGTTTCCCAGCTGATGCCTAGTAGGGTAGATCCTGTCGTGTTGCCTCCCTATAGTGTTGGCTTCTGGGCCGAGCATGTGTAAGTAAACACATCAAGCAGAAATGATTTGAACAATGCGTTACAAAGTTGCATAAAATCAGCATTTGTAACATAAGATTAGAATTATCAGCTGCTTACACTAACCTAATATTATCTTTTGAATATATATATTTACCCCAACAATAACATGCAACGGATCCCTATGCTGGGCAAACAAAAAAAATGGCACTATGCCTGCCCTACTTCTTCTATGTGCAGACACTGCGTTTTTTATGCCTTTTTTGGGTGCAGTTTTGTCACAAAACTGCATGCCTATCGTTATGCCAGCAAAGTCAATGAGAATTCTGAAGTGCAGTGATTTCGTGCAGAAGATAAACTGCAGAATGTCAATTCATTCATCGTTTTACCTGCGTTTTTGCACCCCAAATACATGAAAAATGTAGAAAAAGCGCATCAAAAACTAAACAAACAGTGGCAAAAAACACCCTGCAAAACTGAGTGTTTTTTTTTTTTTAATTTTTTTCAGAAATTTCTGCAACCAGATATTCTGCATGCACAGAGTAGTTTATGTTTAAGCGGGCTTTACACGCTACGACATCGCTAGCAATTGCTAGCGATATCGAGCGTGTAAGCACCCGCCCCCGTCGTGGATGTGATATCGTGTGATCTCTGCCGCAGCGAACATTATTGCTACGGCAGCGTCACACGCACTTACCTGGTCGGCGTCGTTGCTGTGACTGCCGGACAATCCCTCCCTCAAGGGGGAGGGACGTTCGGCATCACAGCGACGTCACTAAGCGGCCGGCCAATCAAAGCGGAGGGGCAGAGATGAGCGGGGCGTAACATCCCGCCCACCTCCTTCCTTCCGCATTGCGGCCAGCGGCAGGTAAGGAGACGTTCGTCGCTCCTGCGGTGTCACACACAGCAATGTGTGCTGCCGCAGAAGCGACGAACCACATCGATAATCAACCATTACCGATTTTTGGTTTTGGGACAACCTCTCCATGGTGAACGAATTTCACCATTTTTGAGGTTGCTTAAGGTCGCTGGTCAGTGTCACACGCTGCGATATCGTTAATGACGCCGGATGTGCGTCACTAACAACGTGACCCCGACGATAAAACATTAACGATATCGTAGCGTGTAAAGCCCCCTTTAGGATAGGTCATCAATCTCCAATAGGTGCATGGCCTGGCCACTGTGTTCCTTTCCATCAGTAGTTGGGAGTCCCACAAGTCGGACATTGACGATTAGATATACAGTCACTGTTTGTATAAGGGTTAGTAGTAATTTGAACTTTAGATATCAAGCACATGGTCTTAAGGCTCCGTTACACGCAACGACATTGCTAACGAGATGTCGTTGGGGTCACGGAATTCGTGACGCACATCCAGCATCGTTAGCGGCGTCGTTGCGTGTGACACGTATGAGCGACCGCTAACGAGCAAAAATACTCACCTTATCGTTGCTCGTTGACATGCTCCTCCATTCCCAAATATTGTTGCTGCTGCAGGTACAATGTTGTTCGTCGTTCCTGCGGCAGCAACATCGCTATGTGTGACACCGCAGGAACGACAAACATCTCCTTACCTGCGGCCGCCAGCAATGAGGAAGGAAGGAATTGGGCAGGATGTTCGTCTCGCTCATCTCCGCCCCTCCTCTTCTATTGGACGGCCGCTTAGTGGTGTTGCTGTGACGGGGAACGAACCGCCCCCTTAGAAAGGAGGCGGTTGGCCGGTCACAGCGACATTGCTAGGCAGATAATTAGTGTGACGGGTCTGAGCGATGTTGTGCGCCACAGGCAGCAATTTGCCCGTGACGCACAACCGATGGGAGCGGATACGCACGCTAGCGATCTCGCCGTCGAGATCGCAGCGTGTAAAGCGGCCTTTAGGCTATGTGCGCACATTGCATAGTGTCTATGCTGAAAATTCTGCAGCGATTTGGCAGCACATGTGCGCTTCAAATTGCTGCAGAAACACTGTGTAATGGATGCAGTGTTTCTGCAGATTAGATGCCGATTTCATGCGCTCAGGATGCAGCCTCTCCCATAGACAGAGCGGGAGCAGCATCCAAAGTGCACAAAATAAGTGACATGTTGCTTTTTTAAGCGCAGCGATTTGGATCAAAATTTCAGCATGCAAATCGCTGCGCTCTCAAATGCAACGTGCAGATGGATTATGCACAATCTTCATAGATTGTGCTGGGGACGCAGGACGCATGCGTTTACGTTGCAGTGCAATACGCAGCGTAAACGCATGAAATTACGCAACGTGCGCGCACATAGCCTTAGTCGGGATCCATATTAGGCCTTTTTCACACGTCTGTGCAAAACAATGACGTTTTGCATGGACCGTGTTGAAGGTGCGTATGGTCCTCCATGTGCCGTGATTTTGGCACACATGTGGCCCCCATATCCTGTTATAAGCCTACACCGTACCTCCATGTTTTATATGCACCTGGAAGTATTTTCCTTCCCAGATTTCATTGTGTGACAAAGTATGGATATATGTTAAGTGTCAGTGGTGGCATGCAGAGAACCTACAGGTCCACAATTAATAATTAGACACTATGCCATTGCCACCCTACAGGGCTCTCAGGGGCGGATATAAAAAATAAGAGACCATAATCCTAGATAAGTACAAGCCCTTGCTTTCTGTTAGATGGCGGCTAATTTATCAATAGTGAGGGGGTAATTAGAGCGCTTATTAAGCCTCTAGTCAATCAGAATTCATCAGTCATTTTGACATTAAGCAATGTTCATCCACTTTTATGAGGCTATGTGCCCACGTGGTGGTTTTTTTTTTTGCATTTTTTTGCATTTTTCCTTGCTTTTTTTTTTTTTAAAGGGAACCTGTTACCAGATTTGGCAACTATAAGCTGCGGCCACCACCAGTGGGCTCTTATATACAGCATTCTAACATGCTGTATATAAGAGCCCAGGCCACTGTGTAGAACATAAAAATCAATTTATAATACTCATCTAGTGGGGCGGTGCGGTGCTGACTGGTCGGATGGGTGTCACCGTACTCCGGTACCGGAGCCTCCTCTTTTGGCCATCTTTGTCCTCCTTCTTCTGAAGCCTGGGTGCATGACATGTCCTACGTCATCCACACTAGCAGTGAGGTTCTGCGCAAGCACACATAAGCAGGGCAGATCAAAGTATTGTAGTGCGCCTGCGCAGGACCTCAATGTCGGCTAGTGTGGATGACGTAGGACGCGTCATGCACCGAGGCTGCAGAAGAAGGAGGACAAAGATGGCCAAAAGAGGAGGCACAGGTACCGAAGAACGGAGACACCCATTTGACCAGTCTGCACCGCACCGCCCCTTAGGTGAGTATTATAAAGTGATTTTTACGTTCTACACAGCAGCCTGGGCTCTTATATACACTATGTTAGAATGCTGTATATAAGAGCCCAGTGGTGGTTACTGTACCTTATAGTCACCAAATCTGGTGACAGGTTCCCTTTAATCAATAAAGGAAAGTAAAAACAATCCCAGCAAAGTCTATGAGAATCGTGCCTTGCTGTGCACACTCTGCTTCTTTTTCTTGCAGATTTTGTTGCTGAAAAAATAAGCAGTATGTCAATTGTTTCTTTTTTTTTCTGGGTATCTATAATCCCCTGCAATGCTTTATCACTACAAGGGAATATAGCGCAGCACTTCGCTTCACACACCATGCATACAGCATGGTGTGTGAGGCTCTCCATAGCTCAGTAACCCGGGGTCGTTATGGTGACAACCCAGGGTTACTATGGCAGCGATCGTGAAAGCATTACAGGGACTCGATCGACAGGAGGGAGAGATAAGCGATCTTTCTCCTTGCCTCCTGAATGCTGTGATTCCACTGATCGCAGCATTCAGGGGGTTAAACTGCTGGGAGCGGCGTGAGCACCGCTCCGGGCAGTAAGAGCCAGGTCCGAGCTGTAAAATTAGCCGGAGTACGAGGGTTCAGAACAGCGCAGGAACCCTTGCAGTCGCCATTGCCTTAAAAAAGCACGCAAAAAAAGCAGGAAAAACGCATAAACACAAAAAAATGCACTTTTTTCTGCTAAAACATGATTTTTTATGTGCAAAAAAGAAGCACATAAAAAAGCAACTTGGGCACATAGCCATATAGTAGTATGGGATAACAGGTCTCCTATGCATGTGCACACGCCGCACCCAGGGTATGTCTTCCCTTGTGTGCCAGTGTTGTGTCTCTTTATGGAAATGTTTAGAAAGAAAAGAAATGGCTACAGGAAGTGTCTCAAGTCTGCAGCTCAGCGGTATTAGGTTGCATCCACACATAATAATTGTGCCCAAAAACAAAATAATTCAGGATTTGCAAGAGACGACCAAAACTGACCATTGGATTTCTGCTATGGATTTGCACTTTTGCTTACCTGCCATGGTTTCCAAGCAGAATCTGTTCCAATAAGTGACCTGTCATTTATTTCTTTTTTCCCATGATACTGATTTCTAATATATACGTAAAATATATTTACAGTTAATTTCCCTCTGAAGTAAATAGCACATGGTTTATGGGAGGAATTTGTTGAATAACATGCACAAAAATCCCCTTAAAACACACCAATACCCTTTACTGCAATAACACAAAGGTGTAGCGGTTATATACCCTATAAATCTACAATACGTTTACAATTGTTGCACTATTTCCTTAAAAGAATAAATATGGCAGGTCACCCTTTAGTGGAACAATTGGTGCATTATTTCCTAAAAGAATAAATATGGCAGGTCCCCCTTTAGTGCAAGAATTGTTGCATTATTTCCTAAAAGAATAAATATGGCAGGTCCCCCTTTAGTGCAACATTTGTTGCATTATTTCCTAAAAGAATAAATATGGCAGGTCCCCCTTTAGTGCAACAATTGGTGCACTATTTCCTAAAAGAATAAATATGGCAGATCCTTCTTTAGTGCAAGAATTGTTGCATTATTTCCTAAAAGAATAAATATGGCAGGTCCCCCTTTAGTGGAACAATTGTTGCAGTATTTCCTAAAAGAATAAATATGGCAGGCCCCCCTTTAGTGCAACATTTGTTGCATTATTTCCTAAAAGAATAAATATGGCAGGTCCCCCTTTAGTGGAACAATTGTTGCATTATTTCCTAAAAGAATAAATATGGCAGGTCCCCCTTTAGTGGAACAATTGGTGCACTATTTCCTAAAAGAATAAATATGGCAGGTCCCCCTTTAGTGGAACAATTGGTGCACTATTTCCTAAAAGAATAAATATGGCAGGTCACCCTTTAGTGCAACAATTGTGGAACTATTTCCTAAAAGAATAAATATGGCAGGTCCCCCTTTAGTGGAACAATTGGTGCACTATTTCCTAAAAGAATAAATATGGCAGGTCACCCTTTAGTGCAACAATTGTGGAACTATTTCCTAAAAGAATAAATATGGCAGGTCACCCTTTAGTTAATGCAAGGCTTTAAGTGTAAATTCAGTGCAACCCCATAGGGAAACAAAAGAATAAAAGAAAATTAGGAGTTACTGGATGGTTTGTGCATTTGTTATATTCAGAGGTAAGGCATACAACAGCACAAAGTAAAAAGTAATAATGTAACATTTCCCCAGTATAAAAGCAAACATGTACCTGAAATACAACAAAGAAACAAAACATAATGGTCAGAACTGATACAAAAGAAGTCATTGATGAAAGGGATTCATCCAAATACTGTCACTTTCTTTGCATCCAAGGACTTTCTGTGGCCCCAGCTGCAGTCACCATGCCCCTATATAATGCTTTGCTCCCCTTTGCACTTTTTGTAGCAGAAGCAGACTGTAGTGAGCAGATACAGGAGGCTGCAGAGGCTGGCGAATATAGAGGCCGTTAAATAGGTATAGTATGGGCACCAGTGCTGGTACCCAGCTAAGGTGCAATAGGAATTGTGGTCTGTGTAGTGGGCCATAACGATGGTGGCTGCAACGTGTAAGATTGTGGCCAGGACTTCATAGATGAGGTTGGTGAGCAGCCAGCGTTGCCCCCCTAGGAGTGGCACTAAATCCTGCTTGTCCAGCAAAGTGAGGAAATACAAAAGCAGGGTAAGGAGCCAGAAGAACACAGCCACAAACAAGGCGAAATGGATCCCACCACTGTAAGAGCTGGAGGCGATGGTGATCCACAGTGCAGCCCCCATCACCAGTTGCAGAACTCTCAGCACCCCAGGGAAACTTCTCAGGAAAGTCTTGTTGGCACTCAAGGAGCTCCTGGTCGCTTGGGCAGACATTGCAGCTTTGAACTGGGCACAGACTTTCAATCCCAGGAGCAGCTCTGCAGAATCAGTGCCCCAGTGTGCCAGGGCAGGAGTCTTTTCGCCAAGGTTTCCTTGTATTCCACAGAAGAGCCTTGTCTTGCGTGCAGCCTGTTCAGATGTGGGGTGTGGGCAGTCCCATCATGTAACCTAATGCCTCTTCTTCCTCTGCTGACATCACTGTACATGCAACTTCCCCTGGACCTCCACATCTGGATGGAGCGGTTGTAGAGTGTTACACACCCTTTCCTCACCCTAGTGTCAGAAATCTGTGAAAGGCGGATGTGGGGTGAGAATTCAGCAAGCAGTGGTATTCACTGCTACACAGGATGCAGCTATTTGCCTTTTTTTCTATAACGCTGTCAACTTACCAAATAGTGATTTTTAGGCTAAAGCATAAAGAGAGTAGAAGCCATGATTTCAGAGATTGTGTCTGCAGAATATTTAGATTTGATGTAGGAAAAACGCTTTAAAGGGAACCTGTCACCAGATTTGGGGACTATAAGCTTATACAGCATTTATATAGGATCCCAGGCGGTGCTGTATAACATAGTTACACAGGTTGAAAAAAGCCCTCGGTCCATCTAATTCAACCTTCCTCCACCAATTTTACATTTGGTCACTAAGGGGTACTCTACACTTTGCGACACCGCTAGCATCGGTTAGCGATGTCAAGCGCAATAGTACCCGCCCCCGACGCACATGCGATATCTGGTGATCGCTGCCGTAGTGAACATTATCGCTATGGCAGCTTTACACGCACATACCTGGTCGGCGACGTCTCTGTGACTGCCGAACAATCCCTCCTTCAAGGGGTAGGTGCATTCTGCGTCACCGCAACGTCACCAAGCGGCCGGCCAATAGAAGCGGGGGGTGGAGATGAGCGGGACATAACATCCCGCCCACCTTCTCCCTTCCGCATTGGTGGTGGACGCAGGTAAGGAGATGTTTGTCGCTCCTGCGGCTTCACACATAGCGATGTGTGGTGCTGCAGGAACGACAAACAACATCGTACCTGTAGCCGAACCGACATTATGAAAATGAACGACGTTACGCAGATCAGCGATATTGTACGCTTCTGCGCTCGTTCATCGTCGCACCTAGGATTTACACGTTGCAATGTCGCTACCGGCACCGGATGTGCGTCACTAACAACGAGACCCCGACGATATATCGGTAGCGATGTCGCAACGTGTAAAGCCCGCCTTAGTCACTTATAACCAACAATGTTGTGTACTGAGGAAATCATCCAGACCTTTTTTAAAAGCTGTTATAGTATCTGCCATTACTACCTCTTGTGGTCGGCATTCCACAGTCTGACTGCTCTAACTGTAAAGAACCCTTTCCTGTTTAGCTGCCGGAATCGCTTTTCTTCCACTCGCAGTGTATGGCCCCTGGTCCTTAGTACTGTCTTTGGAAGGAATAAGTCATGTGCCAGTCCTTTATATTGACCACACATGTATTTATACATATAAATGAGATCTTCTCTGAGACGTCTTTTTTCTAAGCTAAACATATCTAACTTTTTCCACCTCTCATCATACAGGCGGCCTCCATTACTCATCATACGGGCGGCCTCCATTACTCATCATACGGGCGGCCTCCATTCCTCATCATACGGGCGGCCTTCATTCCTTGTAGTAGTATAGTTGCCGTCTTTGAACTGACTCTAACTTCTGAATGTCCTTTTTAAAATGTGGAGCCCAAAACTGGATCCCATATTCCAGATGTGGCCTTACAAGTGATTTATAGAGGGGTGACAATACGTTGGGATCCCAGGATCTAATCTCTCTTTTTATACACCCTAAAATCTTGTTTGCTTTAGCAGCTGCTGCCTGACATTGAGTGCTGCTGCTCAGCTTATTTGTAATGAGAATCCCCAAGTCCTTCTCCTGTTCTGTAGTCCCAAGTTTACTTATATTTAAACATAATAAACACTTTTATAATACTCACCTAGGGGAAGGTCCGGTCCGATGAGCATCGCTGCTCTCTGGTCCGGCGCCTCCTATCTGCTGTGATCGCTGTCCTCCTTCTATCCCTCCCAGTGTGGATAACGCGATCTACATCATCCACACCGGCCTGCATTGCGGTCCACTTTGATCAGTGCTGTTGAGGGCAGATCAGAGTACTGTAATGCGCAGGCGCAAGGAAACGTTAAAGACTGCCCGCACATGCGCACTATAATACGTTGATCTGCCCTCAACAGGGCAGATCCAGTGCACCTGCACAGAATCGTAATGCTGGCTTGTGTGGATGACGTAGATCCGTTATCCACACTGGGCAGGATTGAAGGAGGACAGCGACTGCCACAGATAGGAGGCGCCGGACAGGAGACCAGCAACACCCACCGGACAGGACTGCCTCCTTAGTGAGTATTATAAAAGTGTTTTTTATGTTATACAGAGCGCCCTGAGCTCTTATATATAGTATATTAAAATGCTGTATATAAGGGCTCACTGGTGGTGGCCGCAGATTATAGTCGCCAAATCTGGTGACAGGTTCCCTTTAAATAAACGGGTGATCAAAAAATTACTTATTGATCCAATCAGATTTTTTCGCAACCGGAGAATCCTAACACTGTGCACACGGCATGCTGTGAGGATTCACATAGACTCCAGATTTGCATCCCAAGCCTTTAAACCCCCATTAAAATGAATTTATCAGAAAATTACCTATTGTTCAAATCAGATTTTTATATTAAAGGGAACCAGTCAGGTGTATTATGCACACAGAACCACGAGCAGTTCTGGGTGCATATTGCTAATCCACAGTGTTAAGTGACCAATGCTGAGAATTGCAAATTTCTAACATGAAAATGTATCCTGTAGATGTCAGTGGCTGCACTATTTTTGCAACAAAATGCACTTCAGATTTCAATACAGCATCTAAAATGCTACATGGTAACTTTGCTGTATAAAGGTACATTATAATTAGTGATGAGAGTCCTCTAAGGCTAGGGCCCCACTTTGCGTCGTCCTAGTTGCATTTCTAAACGCACGTTTTGGGCTTAATTGATTTGACCAAAGTTGCCTTTTTCAGAAATTTAGCGCTGAAAACGCATGCGTATTTACCGCGTTTTACATGCGTTTTCAGTGCTCTTTACCTGCATTTCCACCTGCGTTTTGATAGAGGCGTTTTGAACATCATGACACTGCTAAATAAAGTTTAAATAGTCAAACTCAATGGAAAAATTTGGGAAAAAAAGAAACAAATCTATATTTTTGTGAAAAATAATGAAAATAGATTAATTTAATGAAATTATAGCAGTAATATGATATTTAATGGAAAAATTGCAATAATTTATTAAAATTCTTATTTTTAATTGTCGGACTATGTGTGTGTGTGTAAAGGGACATATGAAATCATTATTTTGATGTCCAAAAAGCATGTTTTCTGCACTGGAAAAGCAGGTAAAACGCAGGAATTTGCTGGAATCTTGTTTTTTGCCATTTTTCATAGACTTCAATGTTAGCAAAACGCACCCAAAATGGCAAAAACAATTGACATGTTGCTTCTTTGAACGCATGGTTTTTGCCACAAATTATGCAAATTAAACGCAGCGTTTTGAAAAGCAAAGTGTGGTCAGAAATTTCACATTTTCCATAGGATAACATGGAAAAACGAAACGCAAGCCATTTGGCCATAAAACGCTGCAGCTCAAAACGCTGCAGAAACGCAGGTTAAAAACGCAAAGTGGGGCCCTAGCCTAAAACGCTTGAGTGGTCGATACTCGAATGAAGCAGGTCAGAGGGACTCGATTTGAGTAACAACTAGTATAATGAAAGTCAAAGGGAATCTCAAGCATTTTTCCAGAAGACCCTCCCAGGAGATCTGGAGGGAGCTGGAAAATCGATAAAATGGATGGAACAGCGCTCAAAAGGAATGGGAATGGCATGGCGAAGACATCCGGGTGCATCTGTGACTCTCAGGTCACTGCTGTGAACAATGTTGTCAAAGCATATGTATATATATATATATATATATATATATATATATATATATATACAGTCATATGAAAAAGTTTGGGCGCCCCTATAAATGTTAACCTTTTTTCTTTATAACAATTTGTGTTTTTGCAGCAGCTATTTCAGTTTCATATATCTAATAACTGATGGACTGAGTAATATTTCTGGATTGAAATGAGGTTTATTGTACTAACAGAAAATGTGCAATACGCATTTAAACAAAATTTGACCGGTGCAAAAGTATGGGCACCCTTATCAATTTCTTGATTTGAACACTCCTAACTACTTTTTACTGACTTACTAAAGCACTAAATTGGTTTTGTAACCTCATTGAGCTTTGCACTTCATAGGCAGGTGTATCCAAGCATGAGAAAAGGTATTTAAGGTGGCCACTTGCAAGTTGTTCTCCTATTTGAATCTCCTATGAAGAGTGGCATCATGGGCTCCTCAAAACAACTCTCAAATGATCTGAAAACAAAGATTATTCAACATAGTTGTTCAGGGGAAGGACACAAAAAGTTGTCTCAGAGATTTAAACTGTCAGTTTCCACTGTGAGGAACATAGTAAGGAAATGGAAGAACACAGGTACAGTTCTTGTTAAGCCCAGAAGTGGCAGGCCAAGAAAAATATCAGAAAGGCAGAGAAGAAGAATGGTGAGAACAGTCAGAGACAATCCACAGACCACCTCCAAAGACCTGCAGCATCATCTTGCTGCAGATGGTGTCAATGTGCATCGGTCAACAATACAGCACACGTTGCACAAGGAGAAGCTGTATGGGAGAGTGATGCGAAAGAAGCTGTTTCTGCAAGCACCCCACAAACCGAGTCGCCTGAGGTATGCAAAAGCACATTTGGACAAGCCAGTTAAATTTTGGAAGAAGGTCCTGTGGACTGATGAAACAAAGATTGAGTTGTTTGGTCATACAAAAAGGCGTTATGCATGGAGGCAAAAAAAACACGTCATTCGAAGAAAAGCACTTGCTACCCACAGTAAAATTTGGTGGAGGTTCCATAATGCTTTGGGGGTGTGTGGCCAATGCCGGCTCCGGGAATCTTGTTAAAGTTGTGGGTCACATGGATTCAATTCAGTATCAGCAGATTCTTGACAATAATGTGCAAGAATCAGTGACGAAGTTGAAGTTACGCAGGGGATGGATATTTCAGGAAGACAATGATCCAAAACACTGCGCCAAATCTACTCAGGCATTCATGCAGAGGAACAATTACAATGTTCTGGAATGGCCATCCCAGTCCCCAGACCTGAATATCATTGAACATCTTTGGGATGATTTGAAGCGTGTTGTCCATGCTCGGCGACCATCAAACTTAACTGAACTGGAATTGTTTTGTAAACAGGAATGGTCAAATATACCTTCATCCAGGATCCAGGAACTCATTAAAAGCTACAGGAAGCGACTAGAGGCTGTGATTTTTGCAAAAGGAGGATCTACAAAATATTAATGTCACTTTTATGTTGAGGTGCCCATACTTTTGCACCGGTCAAATTTTGTTTAAATGCGGATTGCACATTTTCTGTTAAGGCTACTTTACACGCTGCGATATCGGTCCCGATCTGTTGTGCGACATGGGCAAATCGCTGCCCGTGCCGCACAACATCGCGCAGACCCGTCACACATACTTACCTGCCCGGCGACGTCGCTGTGACCGGCGACGTCACAGCGACGTCACTGAGCGGCCGCCCAATAGAAGCGGAGGGGCGGAGATGAGTGGCCGGAACATCCCGCCCACCTCCTTGCTTCCGCATAGTGGCCGGGAGGCAGGTAAGGAGAGATTCCTCGTTCCTGCGGTGTCACACGGAGCGATGTGTGCTGCCGCAGGAGCGACGAACTACATCGTTACTGCTGCAGTAACGATAATCGAGAATGGACCCCCATGTCACCGATGAGCGATTTTGCACGTTTTTGCAACGATGCAAAATCGCTCATCGGTGTCACACGCAGCAACATCGCTAATGCGGCCGGATGTGCGTCACAAATTCCGTGACCCCAACGACTCCGCATTAGCGATGTCGCAACGTGTAAAGCCCCCTTTAGTACAATAAACCTCATTTCAATCCAGAAATGTTACTCAGTCCATCAGTAATTAGATATATGAAACTGAAATAGCTGCTGCAAAAACCCAAATTGTTATAAAGAAAAAAGGTTAACATTAATAGGGGTGCCCAACCTTTTTCATATGACTGTACACATATATATATATATATATATATATATATATATATATATATATCTCAACATGCAAGGTGGAGCAGCTGTCCTCCGAACTCTGGATAATATATACCTGCTTTCTCTGTGTTGTACGGACCAGGACTGGGAACAAATCCACCAATGTAGAAAATCAACGTGGAAAAGTCCAGCAGGAATGGAGAATTCAGGTATTGTAATTAAAATCCAAAATTTATTGCAAATGGATTAAAAAAGTTTCCAGAGTTCCATAGCAAGGTGCAGACATCACGCTGAACAGACTACGCATTTCAGCGGAGACAATATGCCGCCTTCTTCACGGTCTCAAGCTTGAGACCATGAGACCATGAGACCAAACTCGTTTGTCGCAGAGAGGTCGTCCTGAAACAAAAAATTGTTTTCTGCTTATCAGCGATGTTGTTCATCGTTCCTGCGGCAGCACACATCGCTGTGTGTGACACCGCAGGAGCGACAAACATCTTACTTGCCTCCACGGGCAATGCGGAAGGAAGGAGGTGGGCGGGATGTTACGTCCCGCTCATCTCCGCCCCTCCGCTTCTATTGGACGCCTGCCGTGTGACGTCGCCCTTACAAAGGAGGCGGTTCGCCGGCCAGAGCGACATCGCAGAGTAGGTATGTGCGTGTGACGCTGCCGTAGCGATAATGTTCGATGGGGGTGGGTGCTATCACGCTCAACATCACTAGCCGATGCTAGCGATGTCGCAGCGTGTAAAGCCCGCTTTAGTCTTTTGTTACTTCTTTTAACCACTTCACATGAAGCGATAAACAAGATATAGCAAGTTTAGTGCCAAAATGGAGGCTAGCAAAATGCCAATGCTTTATGAAAGACCTGGAAAAACCTTCAAAAAATGGTGACCCCCTATTTTCGGTTTCACCCGAGAGATTCCATTTCTGTATTTGATGCTTTGATTCTTGTTCTTCGCTGAACATACTGGAAATACCCTGTGTACAGACAGGAGAATTAATGAATAACTGGTGGAATCTATGCTTCATTAATAAGTGACACTGGGGGGAGGGTGGGAAAATGAAGTCCAGTTTCCACATGTTAAGCCAATTTCATATACTCAATGACATATGGTGTTTCGATATATAACCACAATATTCTAGTTTACATTTTCCTGCTGAAAATGACACTGACTGCCAGTGGCGTAACTAGAGTATGATGGGCCCCAGTGCAGAGTTTGAGCCTGGGCCCCCCCTCCCCCCCATATGTTCATCAGATGTATGGGCCATTGTAGCATTCTAAATTCTATAAAGTGCAATACAAGGTAATATTGTGGTACCGCGTTAGCCAGAAAAATCTATTGAAATACTATGTCCCAAGAATGACAAAAGTATTTTAGGAGTGATACATTTATAGGCTAACCAGAAAAATTATATTAGCAGCTTTCAGAGCATCAAGGCTCCTTCTTCAGGCTGAATTACAAATTAATTACTGAGATTTTGTCTCAGGAATTCATTTGTAATTCAGCCTGAAGAAGGAGCCTCTGTGCTCTGAAAGCTTGCTAATATAATTTGTCTGGTTACCCTATAAAGGTATCACTCCTAAAATACTTTTGTCATTCTTGGGACATAGTATTTCAATTAAATCCTATAAAGAAATGCATATTGCCCCCCTTCCACTTTCATTGTGTAGTACTGACCTCCATCCTGTACAAATGTCCCCCATCCTGGTAAATATGTTCCCCATCCTGATAAATATGTCCCCCATCCTGATATATGTCCACATCATGACCCCATCCTGGTATATGTCCACATCATGACCCCATCCTGGTATATGTCCACATCATGACCCCATCCTGGTATATATCCACATCATGACCCCATCCTGGTATATATCCACATCATGACCCCATCCTGGTATATGTCCACATCATGACTCCATACTGGTATATGTCCACATCATGACCCCATCCTGGTATATGTCCACATCATGGCCCCATCCTGGTATATATCCACATCATGACTCCATACTGGTATATGTCCACATCATGACCCCATCCTGGTATATGTCCACATCATGGCCCCATCCTGGTGTATGACCCCATCATGACTATATCCTGGTATATATGGTCCCATCCTGGTATATATGTCCACTATCATGGCCCCATCCAAGTATATACTGTATATCCCCATCAGGACCCCATCATGGTATATAAAAAGGAGGCAGTTGCACACTGCAGTGCTAACATATGTGAACAATGAATATGGGAATATAGACATGCATTACTGCTATGAAAAAAACATATACAAATTTAGATACTTAACATGCAAAATCATCCCATAAAAACGTCTTTTGCTCCTCCTGAGTATTGGATGATAGTTTAGTGGATATTTTGATTTCCATTATCATAATGGTTTTGATAGCATGGTTATTTAAGCTAGTCTTGTTGTAGCTTGTAGTTGGTGGATAACTTTGTACTCGCAGGTTTTTGAGCTTAGGGAGTCCTAGGGTGAGTAGGGGCACCATTTGCGTCATCTAGGGTGCCAACCTCCGTGGATAGGTAGAGTCAGCACTTAGGGGTAGCATTAGGGCCTTGTAGGTGTTGTTGGCAAGCCAATCTATTTACCTTTTTTCTTGTTCTCTGCCTTAGTACAACTAAGGTTGGAGGTTTTTTAAAGGTATATCCGCTTATAGCGTTTTATTGCATACTCAATAAATAGTAAATTGTAGGAATTTTTGATTTGTTAATTTTTTCTTTGGGATTTCTCCTGTCATTGTTATAGTTATTAGACAATGATGTGCCCAGGGGTGGACTGGCCCACCAGGAGGTCAGGAGAACCCCCGGTGGGCCCCTGCTATTGCTGGCCATGCCCCCTAGGCCCCGCCCCCTACCACCCTGGGCCCCTATGGATGTGTGTGAGAGGCCCCCCCGGCCGGAAATTTCACTAATCATATCGGCACATTGCCGATATGATTAGTGACAATCCCATTCCCTCTGGAGCGGCAAGCAGGGAGAGCGATCTCCCTTCTCTGCCTGCTGTCACTGTCAGTGCCGCGTGGCTCTGACTCATCTGCGCAGCGACACTGCAGGAGGAGGCAGTCTCAGAGTGATGACTGCTTCCTTCCTGTGCAGGTGCTGGCAGCATCGCGCTGCGCGCTACGGAGGACGGACCGGCGTCACCCCACTGGCTGCAGCAGCACGTGAGTATAGAAGGCGGGGGCCCCGGGGGAGGGTGCGGGGGCCCGGGGAGCGAGTAGGGGCCCCGGGTGGGGTGCGGGGGCCCGGGGAGCAAGCAGGAACCCCGGGGGGGTGCGGGGGCCCGGAGAGAGAGCAGGGGCCCCGGGGGGGAGTGCAGGGGCCCAGGAAGGGTGTACGGGGGCCCCGGAGGGTGGGTGCGGGGTCCCGGGGAGTGAGCAGGGGCCCCTCATACTCACCTGTCTGCAGCCTCCCGGTGCCATGTCCGCTCCCGGTACCGCGGCTCCGGCTGTGTGCAGACGGCCGGGACACCTCCGATAGCTGCAGGACCTGGCGCTGATCACCTGATGCTGTCACCTGATGGAATCAGCTGACAGTGATAGTGACAGCGGTGACGCCGGCTTTTTACTACCCGGCCGGCTAAACTATCAGCTGATGCCGTCAGGAGACTTTATCAGCTGATTACCGCCGGGTCCTGCATTGATCGGTCTGACAGGAGTCTGCACAGAAGTGTGTGGGGTTTTTTTCTTTTTTTTTTGCACTGATGCATCAGCTGATTGTATAAACGGCTTTTATACAATCAGCTGCTGTGTCATGGAATTCACATCCTTGATCCTGACACATCATCTGATCGCTTTGCCTTCCAGCAAACGATCAGATGATATTGGATCTGGATTGGACGGCGCGGGACCCTGACCCAGTATTACTGTAGAGGGGGGTTCTTTATTTCAATAAAGATGGAGTCACTAATTGTGTTGTGTTTTATTTCTAATAAAAATATTTTTCTGTGTGTTGTGTTTTTTTTTTATCTTTACTAGAAATTCATAGTGGCCATGTCTAATATTGGCGTGACACCATGAATTTCGGGCTTAGGGCCAGCTGATAATATACAGCTAGCTCTAACCCCATTATTACCCAGCGAGCCACCCGACATCAGGGCAGCTGGAAGAGTTGGATACAGCGCCAGAAGATGGCGCTTCTATGAAAGCGCCATTTTCTGGGGTGGCTGCGGACTGCAATTCGCAGAGGGGGTGCCCAGAAAGCTTGGGCACCCTGCACTGCGGATTCCAATCCCCAGCTGCCTAGTTGTACCTGGCTGGACTCAAAAATATGGCTAAGCCCACGTCATTTTTTTTTAAATTATTTAATGAAATTCATGAAATAAAAAAAAGGGCTTCCCTATATTTTTGGTTCACAGTCGGGTACAAATAGGCAGCTGGGGGTTGGGGGCAGCCCATAGCTGCCTGCTGTACCTGGCTAGCATACAAAAATATGGCAAAGCTCACATCATTTTTTTGGAGGGCAAAAAACTCCTGCATACAGTCCTGGATGGAGCATGCTGAGCCTTGTAGTTCTGCAGCTGTCTGCTCTCCTGCATACACTAGTGGAGAATGAAGAACATATTGAAGAAGGAAATGACATCAGATCTTTTTTTTCAACAATCTTTAATGGCATTGTTCACTGATAAAAAACGCATAAAAAAGCAGTGAGCAAAAAGGCAGCCAAAAACGTGGTAAAAACGCATCGCGTTTTTACCGCTGGTGCATTTTTGTGCGTTTTTCTGCGGCCAAAAACGCACAAAAAACACCTAGTGCGCACATACCCTTAGTGTGCAGAGAGCCGCGGAGGATGGAAGACAGAGGAGAGGCCACCGGTGCTTGGAGCAGGTAAGCGCTCAGTGACCCGAAGATGCAGGGAGAGGGGCCACATAAGATGGCAGCTATATGTGGCTATATGGGAAGAGGGGCCACATTAAGATGGCAGCTATATGTGACTATGGGGAGAGGCCACATAAGATGGGAGCTATATGTGGCTATATGGGGAGAGGGGCCACATTAAGATGGCATCTATATGTGGTTATATGGGGAGAGGGGCCACATTAAGATGGCAGCTATATGTGGCTATATTGGGAGAGGGGCCACATTAAGATGGCAGCTATATATTGCTATATGGGGAGAGGGGCCACATAAGATGGCAGCTATATGTAACTATATGGGGAGAGGAGCCGCATTAAGATGGCAGCTATATGTGGCTATATGGGGAGAGGAGCCGCATTAAGATGGCAGCTATATGGGGAGAGGGGCCACATAAGATGGGAGCTATATGGGAAAAGGAGCACATGGGATGTGATCTGCTGGGGAAAGAGGCCATAATGGGATGGGATCTGCTGGGGAAAGAGGACATAATGGGATGGGATCTGCAGGGGAAAGAGGCCATAATGGGATGGGATCTGCAGGGGAAAGAGGCCATAATGGGATGGGATCTGCAAGGGAAAGAGGCCATAATGGGATGAGATCTGCAGGGGAAAAGAGGCCATAATGGGATGGGATCTGTATGGGGAAAGAGGCCATAATGGGATGGGATCTGTATGGGGAAAGAGGCCATAATGGGATGGGATGTATAGGGAGAAAGGAGCCACATGGGATGGGATGTGTAGGGGAAAAGAGGCCATAATGGGATGGGATCTGCAGGGGAAAGAGGCCATAATGGGATGAGATCTGTAGGGGGAAGGTCGTCCATTCCTATTTTAGCAGGGCTCCTTTAATAATAATTTTTAAAAACTGTAGAAAAATCATTTAATACAATAAGAGTGACAGTGACTGGAACAACTGGTGCTGGACAGGAGAGTGCAGGTATTGGAGGGGAAGGAGATTTTACTTTAAATTACTTGTATTTTTTGGTTGAGGAAGTTGCGTGAAAATGGGTGTGGCTAACAGAATGGGTGTGGTTTTCAAATGGGTGGGGTTTACAGAGAACCTGTTATAAATTTGAATACCACCCCTGCTATATACAGTACGGTAACTGCATGGTGCTGGTGGGCCCCAAGATTGATTTTTCCTGGTGGGCCCCAGGTACTACAGTTCGCCGCTGGATGTACCCATTCAAAATACCTTTGCCTTCATTACCAGTACAACCAATACGAAGATGTCAGTTAGTGAAGTATACTATATTGGGGTATCCAGGAGAAAATTAAACAGGCAGTAGGGATAACCCCATGTATATCGTTGCTAGGAATGCGGCTTCATCAGGGGCAGATGCTGCAAGAGATGTACAGACTTATAACCTTTAGAAATGTTACCCAAAACTTGTTTAGCTGGGAGGCAGCTGGCGTCATAGAATCATAGAATATTAGAGTTGGAATGGACCCCCTAGGTCATCTAGTCCAACCCCCTGCTCAAAGCACAATTCACTAAATCATCCCAGTCAGATGTCCGTCCAACCTCTTTTTAAAGACTTCCATTAAAGGAGAACTCACCACCTCTCGTGGCAGCCTGTTCCACTCATTGATCACCCTCACTGTCAAAAAGTTTTTTCTAATATCTAATCTGTGTCTCCTCCCCATCAGTTTCATCCCATTGCTTCTAGTCTTTCCTTGCAAAAAGCGGTACAACATTTGCATGTACAGAAGTGTCCAGATTTGTCTGAAAATGAAATAGTATAAATGAAATGTAGAACGTATCGCAACTCTTATTTAAAAACAGTGCATATAAGTGGCATTTATGATCCCATGATTGTATTGATTACAAATACACTTCAGATATACGAGTAATACAGACAATTCATATCAATAGTACCAAAGTAATATGGCCACAAGGTGGCACCAAAGTTATCGCAGCTCTTGAACGATTGCACAATGTCCCAAAAGGATTAATTATGATATGTTGAATGTGAACTATATATACTGTACATATTGATCAATGTGCTCGTTGTTGAAATAAGACAAGAAATTCAACACAGACAAATAATGGGAGTAAAAATGGGAAAGAAAGTTTTAGATGAAGGAATAAGGAATGCACCAAATACACCAGACTGTGCAGGATAGGAACCTTTAAAACTAGAGCCCCTATTTAAATGTTGAGTACCTGTTTTAAAATGACTGATTGTCCTTCAAATTTTTAACCGTTCGTCCTACTGTAAGAGGTGGTGCGCCAACCCCCTCTGTTTTATGCTATTTGACTGTGTTGTGAAGATAATGTGTTTTAGGTACTAAGTAAGCTGGCAATGTATTTGATAAAATTACTGCTGCTAGTGAAGTGTGGGTTCCTCACGTAGCAGAGTCGGGACCATGCAGTGGCCGGCGCCACATAGCGGCTGGGCAAGAGCAGCAGTGGCTTAGATGTTAGCTAAGATAGGGGAGGAGTGACAGATTGCAAGTGGGTTGGTTAGAGAGACAAGCTTTATGAGGGGGGTTCTGCAGAAGGCTTTGGCAGGTCTCAGGAGCCAGTCAGGGAACCCTGAGGTAGACTCTAAAGGTCCAGTCACACTAAGCAACTTACCAGCGATCCCAACAACGATAGGGATCGCTGGTAAGTTGCTAGGAGGTTGCTGGTGAGATGTCACACTGCGACGCTCCAGCGATCCCACCAGCAACCTGACCTGGCAGGGATCGCTGGAGCGTGGCTACACGAGTTGCTGGTGAGCTCACCAGCAACCAGTGACCAGCCCCCAGCGCAGCGTGGAAGATGCTGCGCTTGGTAACTAAGGTAAATATCGGGTAACCAACCCGATATTTACCTTGGTTACCAGCGCACGGAGCTATGACTCGCCCACCCCAGGGCTATGGGACACCCGGTGCCGGGCCGGACTAGTCCGGTGGTAGTCAGTGGTGGCTGGGCCCGGCTCCGTGGCCCTGGTGGGTGTCAGTTGAATATGTGGCTGATGAGTTAGAGTTAATGTTCGTGACGCCACCTGTGGTATGCGGCTATTAAGCCGCCGCTGTTATGGGAGAACTCCGGGGTGATGTTATGACAGCTATGATGGTACTGCTCCCCACAGGTGGAGCGATGCCCCGGGATACCGTTGGTGCCCGTGAAAGTCTATGGTGTTGTGTGGCTAACACGGTGCAGGGCCGACAGGCGAGGAAAGAACCAGGCACAAACAACAGTCTCTTTACCTTTTCCTCTTTTACTCTGGGAACAGTCCAGTCCTGGGAGACCGTTACAGGTGGTGATGGGGATCCGGTCGGCCTGGAAGTACTTGGGATGATCTTTCTGGCCAGCTGAGTATGAGGCCTACTCCTGTACTTTGCTTTGTGATGATAGGACCCTGCTTCTCTGAATCCAGCAATGGCCCTCTTTGCTGCTGGGACCGATGGCACGTCCCTTCTTTCTGTAGGTGGCTGCGCAGACCCTCTCTCTGGTGCTTCTCCGCTGGAGTCTACACCGGGCCCTGATGCTGCAGCTGTACCTTGGATCTTTCTGGGCCAGGGGCTTGCAGCTCTCCTGCCCTTCGGACTCGGCTACCAGGGACGGATTTTATACCCTGGCAACCACAGACTCCGATGTCTGAGTCTCTCTGCTGCCTCTCAGCTATTCCTGCTTCTCTGGGCCAAGCTGCTCCAGCTCTAGGCCCCAGATTCACAGGACAGCTCACTCTGCGTCTGTTCACTTCCACTACTCCCTACAGACTGGCTGCACTTCCTCCCTCTGGTCAGGTAGAGGAAGGCTCCCTGGAATTCCAGGTTCAGAGCTCCCCCTGCTGGCCGGAGGGAGAACTGTGTTGGGTGTTAAACCTGCTGGCCAATGGATCTCCCAATTACCTCCAGGCTCAGCATTAACCCTTTGGGAGGGCAATGCTGCTGTGGCGACCAGGTCCTAGGGCGCCACACTCCCCCTTAGTTAAATTCAGTACTCCCGGACTGTGGAAACAAAACATAACATGTCATACATTTCATCCCAATATGGGAGGCACATTATTTTTAACGTTACAACTTCAGACAGTACTATAAGAGTCCAGTGTGGCTCCCTGCCGGGTGTCCATTACACTGCTCCATGGGGGACCCGCCGCGATCAAACCCCCAACGTAGGCTCTGGGCGTGCGTCAGAGCATTGATGACCCCACTCTATGCACGCCGGACGGGTTTTTCTTCAGGGGTGTTGAGCACACTGGTGCTAACTATAAACAATTTAGGTGTTGGCCACCCATAGTCCAGTGGCCCAATTGTCCATTTTCGCAATCACAAAAAAAAAAACATTTTGTACACGACATTACAGACTTTTCACATAACTATTTACATTCTAATAAATACTCTTTCTTTATATAGTTGATTCCCTATACCTTAGAGGGGGTTGTCCCCGAGTGCTGCGTTGAGACCTGCGTAGCTCTGGTGTTTGTCCCTGACTACTTAGTGTGTCTCCTATCTCAGCACTACCGGTAGGCCTAACCCCAATAGGTATGCATGATGATTGCCTATGTGGTCTAGGAGTCGCCAAGGGTATGACAGGTTCACCACTGACAGGGGGTTGATCCTCCTGTTCCACTGCTGGCGTGTCACCGTGTGTCGGGGCGGACGGTTCTTTGGGTGGATCCGGAACCTGTTCTGTTTCTGGCTCGACCAACTGTGGGAACGTCAGGACCGGTACCACTACGGCACCATTTATGCGGGTCCAAGTCTTGGGGAATTTGCCGAGGATCGTTTGTATCATCTCTTCCCCTTCTTCTCGAACTTCCTCCACTTCCCTTTGAACTTTGCACCGCTCAGGGCACGTCTTCAGGCGGTCTCTGGATATTGCTTGACAAGTCTTGCCTTCGTCCTTGCTTATGAGGCACACCTTACTGTTGTCAAAGTTGGAGGGGATAATGGTGTAGGGCTCGTTCTCCCACTGATCATCCAATTTATGCGTCCTCCGCTTCTTCTTGAGGACTTGTTCTCCAGGTGCTAAGGGAGTTGCTGGGGCCGTTTGATTGTACTGCTGCTCTTGTCTTGTTCTGGCTTGAGACAGGCTCCTCTCTACGCATTCCTGGACCTTACGGTACTGCTGCTGCCGTTCTGTATCCCAATCCTCTATTTCTTGAACCGCCTCAGGCGACACAGTCCCCATCTCAAAGTCTACAGGCAACCTGCCAGGTCTGGCTCGCATCAGGTAAGCGGGGCTGCAGTTGGTCGAATTTACTGGGATATGGTTGTACAGGTCGACCAGATCTGGCAGCTTCTCTGGCCATTGGTTCCTTTCTTCCAGAGGTAGAGTCTTCAGCATATCAATAACCACATGGTTCATTTTCTCGCACAGTCCATTGGTTTGGGGGTGGTACGGTGTTGTTCTGATTTTCTTACAACCGTACATGTTACAAAACTCTTGGAACACCTCCGCCTCGAACGCAGGGCCTTGATCGGTCAGTACCCTTTCCGGATAACCGTGAGGCCGGCAAAAGGATGCCTGGAACGCTTTAGCTGCTGTTCTGGCTGTCTGGTCCTTCACAGGCACTACTACCAGGAAACGAGAGTAATGGTCCACAATTGTGAGGGCGTACACATAGCCTGACCGGCTTGGTGTTAACTTCACGTGGTCCAGGGCCACCAACTCCAGGGGCTGCTTCGTAACAATTGGCTGTAGGGGAGACCTTTGGCTGGCATCATCCTTCCGCCTCAGGTTACACGGGCCACAGTCTCGGCACCACTTCTCGATCACCTTTCTCATGTGCACCCAATAGAACCGATCACGGAGTAGGGCCTCCAACTTCTTCCACCCAAAGTGGCCTGCGTTATCATGATAAGCTGCTAGGACCATTGGAGCATCCCTCTGCGGAACCACGATCTGCCAGACAAGTTCATTTGTTCGCCAGTTGACGTGTCTCTTGCAGAGCTTGCCTTGGTAGGTGAACAGTCGTCCCCTCTCTTTCCACAACTGCTGGGCTTCTTCTGGAGCATCTGGACCAAGATGAGTCTCAGCTTGTGCTAGCTTTTCTTTGACCAATCGCACCGCCGGGTCACCGTTCTGTGTCTCTTCCCAATTATGGTGGAGTAATGGGTTAACCGGGACCTCGTGTTGGCTCGAGCGCTTCACTCCCACAGCATGCTCACACTGGGAAACGCCCTGATGATGGAAAGCCGGTAACTCTATCTCTTCGAGTTCATCCAGGTCTTCTCCAGATTCGGGTAAGTGAGGCATTCTGGACAGCGCATCAGCATTGTTATTCTTCTTGCCAGCCCGGTACTTGATGGTAAAGTCAAAGTTAGACAGCCGGGCCATCCATCGCTGTTCCAACGCCCCTAACTTGGCTGTTGCCAGGTGTGTCAACGGATTGTTGTCCGTGAAGATGGTGAACTTGGCCGACGCCAGATAGTGTTTGAAGCGTTCAGTCACTGCCCAAACAATAGCGAGGAACTCCAGCTTGAAGGAACTGTAATTTTCTGGATTCCTTTCTGTGGGCCGAAGCTTCCTACTGGCGTACGCTATCACCTTCTCCCTGCCTCCCTGCACCTGGGACAAAACGGCTCCCAGGCCCACGTTGCTGGCGTCTGTATACAGTACAAACGGCTGGCTGTAGTCAGGGTAGGCCAGAATTTCTTCTCCCGTGAGAGCCCCTTTCAGCTGGACAAAGGAGGTTTCTAGTTGGCTGCTCCATTCAAATGGAGGGCTCTGCTTCTTAGCCTGCTTTGGCTGGCCCACCAGGAGATCTTGAAGGGGCGCTGCTATCTTGGTGAAACCATCAATGAACCTTCGGTAGTAGCCCACCAGCCCAAGGAACTGCCGCACCTCCTTTACCGTGGTGGGTCTTGGCCAGTCCTTGATTACGGTGACTTTCTCCGGATCAGGTGCCACACCTTCTGCGCTGACCACATGACCCAGGTACTGTACCTTTGGCTTCAAGAGGTGACATTTGGACGGCTTGATCTTCAGGCCATATTTTGACAAAGACTCGAACACTTCTGCTAAGTGCTTCAGGTGGTCTTCATAAGTCTTGGAGTAGACTATGACGTCATCCAGGTACAACAGCACGGTTTCGAAGTTGTGGTGGCCCAAGCAGCACTCCATCAACCGTTGGAATGTCCCTGGGGCGTTGCAGAGCCCGAATGGCATGCAGTTGAACTCGCAGAGGCCCATCGGCGTCGTGAATGCAGTCTTCTCCTTGTCCGCCTCTGCCACGGGAACCTGCCAATACCCACTGGTGAGATCCAAGGTGGAGAAATAGTTAGCTGACTTTAAGGCTGTTAGTGACTCCTCTATTCTGGGTAGGGGATAAGCATCTTTATGTGTAATGCGGTTAATTTGCCTGTAATCTACACACATTCTCATTGTACCATCCTTTTTCTTTACGAGCACTAGTGGAGCTGCCCAGGGGCTACAACTATCTCTGATAACCCCAGCCTCCTTCATTTCCCGTAACATTTCTTTGGCACGCTGATACTGTGCGGGGGGTACAGGGCGGTATCTCTCTTTAACGGGAGGATGATCACCCGTGGGGATTTGATGTTTAACCCCTTTCACCTGCCCAAAATCTAGGGGGTGTTTGCTGAAGACCCGCTCGTACTCCTGTACCACCCGGTAAACCCCATTCTTTTGGTGTGAGGGGGTGGAGTCGGTGCCCACATGTAAGTTTTGGCACCAGTCTTCCAGCTGCCCCTTGGAGCCCTTGTCTTCCGCCTGGTCGGACGGGATCAAGGGTTCCACTGCTTTGATGGTGTTGTTGCTGACAGTGTACAGTTTTGCTACAGTGGCGTACCGGGGCAATTTGGCTTCCTCCTCCCCACAATTCAGGACACGGATGGGCACTCTCCCCTTGCGGACGTCTGCTACCCCTCTGGCTATCAGGACTCCAGGCCTACTGTCTGAATACACCGGTTCTACCAAGGCATGGTAATCCTGACCCTTGAGGCCTATTGCTGCCCGACACCATATCAACATTTCACTTCTTGGGGGTATTGCAATGGGTAGGGGGTCACTTACCCTCACACTGCCAATTTCTCCTCCGGCCAGCTCCACCTGCTGCCTCCTCATCAGGGCTCTGATCTCCCTCTGTAGGGCACGCTGCTGCCCGGAGCTGGCAGTTTCAGACGCCTGCTGCAACAAAATTATCACTTCGGCAATACAATTTTCTATCACATTTGTACCAATGGTTACCAGCGGGTCAGATTCTTTGCGATCAATATCTACAATTATCATCCCCTGACATGGCAATTCCACCCGCCCCACTTTAATGGTTACTTCTTTATACCCAATTTGAGGTAAGGGCTGACCATTACTGGCCACAATTGTTAAATCATCATCTGGGCCATGGTCAATGTCTGAATCAGCCCAATATCTTTTGTACAGTTTATAGGGGATGGTCGTTACCTGGGACCCAGTATCCAGGAGGGCATTCAAAGGGATCCCATCCAGCACAATAGGAAGGACCGGTCGTCCTCCCACATACTTGCTGCGGCTGGGGGTTGAGCCGGGCTTCCTTACACCTGGGGGTCGGCTCCTGGCCCCAGGCTCGGCCCATTTAAAGGACAGTATCGTGCAATGTGGCCCGCCTGGCTGCAGCGGCGGCAGATCGGTTGTCCCGTTGAATCATACCGGTCTGTGTCTCTGCCTCGGGTCGGCGGAACCCTCCTCTGTCGCATCCATGGGACGTCATCTGGGCTGGAGGCCAACTCGATTTTTGCAGGCGATGGGGTCACTTGTAGGGACTGCACGATCTTGGCAAGGGCAGCTACAGTCTTGGTCAGCTCCTGGAACTGCTGTCTGAGCTCTGCAGTGGGATCCTTATCCAGGGACTGCGCCTCAGCCCCTGCAGTGGCTCGTGTTGCAGGCACCACCCCGGGGTACGTGATAGCAAGAGGCCGGAGGGGCACTGGGTCATTCGGTGTAGATTCTCTCAGTACCCGGATGGCCTGGTCCTTAAACTTTGCAAAGTCCAGAGCAGGGTTCTGCAGGACCATGATACGCAGCTGAGTCCTGTGGGCATCTGACAGGAGCCCCTCTATGAACTGCTCAGTTAGGAGTTTGTGTTCTTCACGTACACTCTCTGGGTCCACTTGTTTAACCGCTTTCAGGGCCTCCTGCAGGTTTAAGGCATAGTCCCTTATGCTGTCTGTGGGCCGCTGCTTGCACCCAAAGAATCTCATCTTTATCTCTGCTGCGGTGCGGGTGTCAAAAGTACTCTTTAGCTTGACCAGTATCTGGGTTACTGTCCCTTTATCTGTATCAGGCCAGGACTTCACTTCACGCTGGGCTGCGCCGGCTAGCTGTCCCATTAATATGCCCACCTTCTGGCTCTCAGTCAGCGGATACACCCGGAATAAGCTGTGCAGGCTTTCTCTGAAGTCGCTCAAGGTATGGGACTCCCCGGAATACTGCGGCAGCCATTCTGCGCCCGGTATGTACGGCATGGTGATCGGCATTACCGGCGCTACAGCGGGGGATGGGGCGACGGCGACAGGGATCGCTTCGGCGGGCGCTGCGGCGTCTCGGGCTATGGCAGCCACCTGCCCTCCCTCTGCGTCGGACATCTTCCTCCCCCTTAGTGAACCTTACCAGGCTCCGTTCACTTTTCAAATTTCCTTCTGGGTCGCGCGGGGTTAACAGCGCTCTGCTCTGATGGCGCGCTCCCTTCGCGCTCTTTGTCAGGCACGCCCCCCTTCTTCCTGCGCTCAGTGAGGCTAATGGCGGCGGCAGTTTTCAAACAGTGAAACACGCAGTAATACAGTCTTTAAGGCGCAATTCTTCAGGCGCACAGTACCCGGTTAGACCGGGCACGAAATCCTGTTCGTGACGCCAAAAGTTGACTCGCCCACCCCAGGGCTATGGGACACCCGGTGCCGGGCCGGACTAGTCCGGTGGTAGTCAGTGGTGGCTGGGCCCGGCTCCGTGGCCCTGGTGGGTGTCAGTTGAATATGTGGCTGATGAGTTAGAGTTAATGTTCGTGACGCCACCTGTGGTATGCGGCTATTAAGCCGCCGCTGTTATGGGAGAACTCCGGGGTGATGTTATGACAGCTATGATGGTACTGCTCCCCACAGGTGGAGCGATGCCCCGGGATACCGTTGGTGCCCGTGAAAGTCTATGGTGTTGTGTGGCTAACACGGTGCAGGGCCGACAGGCGAGGAAAGAACCAGGCACAAACAACAGTCTCTTTACCTTTTCCTCTTTTACTCTGGGAACAGTCCAGTCCTGGGAGACCGTTACAGGTGGTGATGGGGATCCGGTCGGCCTGGAAGTACTTGGGATGATCTTTCTGGCCAGCTGAGTATGAGGCCTACTCCTGTACTTTGCTTTGTGATGATAGGACCCTGCTTCTCTGAATCCAGCAATGGCCCTCTTTGCTGCTGGGACCGATGGCACGTCCCTTCTTTCTGTAGGTGGCTGCGCAGACCCTCTCTCTGGTGCTTCTCCGCTGGAGTCTACACCGGGCCCTGATGCTGCAGCTGTACCTTGGATCTTTCTGGGCCAGGGGCTTGCAGCTCTCCTGCCCTTCGGACTCGGCTACCAGGGACGGATTTTATACCCTGGCAACCACAGACTCCGATGTCTGAGTCTCTCTGCTGCCTCTCAGCTATTCCTGCTTCTCTGGGCCAAGCTGCTCCAGCTCTAGGCCCCAGATTCACAGGACAGCTCACTCTGCGTCTGTTCACTTCCACTACTCCCTACAGACTGGCTGCACTTCCTCCCTCTGGTCAGGTAGAGGAAGGCTCCCTGGAATTCCAGGTTCAGAGCTCCCCCTGCTGGCCGGAGGGAGAACTGTGTTGGGTGTTAAACCTGCTGGCCAATGGATCTCCCAATTACCTCCAGGCTCAGCATTAACCCTTTGGGAGGGCAATGCTGCTGTGGCGACCAGGTCCTAGGGCGCCACAGCTACACGTGCAGGGAGCAGCGCACACTGAGCGCTGGCTCCCTGCTCTCCTAGTTACAGCACACATCGGGTTAATTACCCGATGTGTGCTGCAGCTACATGTGCACAGAGCAGGGAGCAGCGCACACCACTTAGCGCTGGCTCCTTGCTCTCCTAGTTACAGCACACATCGGGTTAATTACCCGATGTGTGCTGCAGCTAAATGTGCACAGAGCAGGGAGCAGCGCACAATGCTTAGCGCTGGCTCCCTGCTCTCCTAGTTACAGCACACATCGGGTTAATTACCCGATGTGTGCTGCAGCTACATGTGCACAGAGCAGGGAGCAGCGCACACCACTTAGCGCTGGCTCCTTGCTCTCCTAGTTACAGCACACATCGGGTTAATTACCCGATGTGTGCTGCAGCTAAATGTGCACAGAGCAGGGAGCAGCGCACAATGCTTAGCGCTGGCTCCGTGCTCTCCTAGCTACAGCACACATCGGGTTAATTAACCCGATGTGTCCTGCAGCTACATGTGCACAGAGCAGGAGCCGGCACTGACAGTGAGAGCTGCGGAGGCTGGTAACAAAGGTAAATATCGGGTAACCAAGGACAGGGCTTCTTGGTTACCCGATGTTTACATTGGTTACCAGCCTCCGCAGAAGCCGGCTCCTGCTGCCTGCACTTTTAGTTGTTGCTGTCTCGCTGTCACACACAGCGATCTGTGCTTCACAGCGGGACAGCAACAACTAAAAAATGGCCCAGGACATTCAGCAACAACCAACGACCTCACAGCAGGGGCCGGGTTGTTGCTGGATGTCACACACAGCAACATCGCTAGCAACGTCACAAAAGTTGTTCGTTAGCAGCGATGTTGCTAGCGATGTTGCTTAGTGTGATGGGGCCTTTAAGGGTTCGGAGCCTACGGCTCACCTCAGCGGTCTCAGGGAAGGGGTGCGAGTAGACAACTGTTGGGGCCCAGAAGTGGAGAGCGGTAAGAAGTGTGGGAAAATGGAGACACAGGTGCCCAGCGGATGAGAACCAAGATAGTAGGGATAGGTCGACTGAGAGTAGCCCAAAAACACAGTAACCACAGAAGTGTCAGAAGTGAGGCCCTGTCTGTGATAGTGGGGAAAGAATAAACTGTTGAAGTTTGGTTTGCCAAGAGAACGCCGGAGTCACATGTTTGTTTACGGCATCTACGACGGGACCAGCTATGGGGTGATGGACACCAACCTGAAGTAAATAGTAAGTGTTGCACACCCTGCCCAAAGTCATACATACAAACTAACTGAGTGTGGAGCCCCTATGGCCTGGCATTAGTTCCATCCTTCACTATTATTCTTGAGGTGTCTGTGATTTATCTTTTCAGCCTAGATTCACGCAAAAGAATGCCCCGGTTCTTATTTAAAACCTGTCTGATGTTATGCCATTGGTTGTTTTATGTAGTAATGACATTGATTTTATTTGAGGTCTCATGTGCTTCTAAGATCTCTTTCCCATTTGTTTTTGGTGAATATTGTTATGCTCTTGAGATTACATTTCGTGGATATCCACTGGCCACAAATCTGTTTGTGAGGCTTCTTGCCTTGGTCTTCAAATCGGCTATGGAGCTGCCATTTCTTTGGAGCCACATGAACTGTCCCCTTGAGATGCCATTACATAAGGGTGTTGGATAAAAGCTTGTACAATGCAGCAAACGGTTGGTTCCTGTTGGCTCTCCAAATAAGGTGGTCTTGATGCTTGTGCTTGAGGTCCAAAAAATTTATGGAAGATGATGAAAAGTTAAATGTAAGAGCAATATTCCAAAGGTTATCGTTCAAAATGGAAATAAAATTTGACATTCCTCCAAGGTGCTGTTCCATAGCATTAGAATATCATCTATGAACCTGTACCACTAGAAGAGGTTTTGTTGGAATGCTGTCATCTTTCATACCTCAGCCTTCTCTCTCCATCCAAGAAAAAGTTTTGCATGCGATGGGGCGCAACATGCCCCCATTGTTGTCCCTGACGTCTGTCTGTAGAAGACATGGTTAAAGGCAATATAGCTGTTATTTAAGATAAAAAATGGTAAATCCAAAATGAAGGAATCATGCTTCCTGTCACCCTGGGTATGAGAGTCCACATAGAATGAGATGGCCCCAATACCAAGGTCATGTCCAATGTTGGTGTCTAAGGACTCAACGTCCAAGTTAACCAAAATATCACCTGATGGAATGACAAGTGTGTCCGTGCGCTGGATAAGGCCTGAGGATTCTCTGATGTAGGATCCTAATGAAGGAACCAAGGGTTGTAAATACAAATCCAGATAAATGTATGGACATTTAAAAAGCCCCCCTTTGCCAGAGACAATTGGTCTACCTGGTGGTTCTCTTAAGGATTTGTGAACCTTTGGTAGCATATAGAATGAGGAAATAATTGGATGACATGTAGTAGACCAACACATTTCCTTTCTGGTTCTGATGCCACAATGAAATGCAGTTGAAAGCAAGTAACCAACCTTATTTTCAAAGAACAGTGTGGGGTCTGAGGGCAGAAACTGGTAACAAGATTTGTTCAAAAGTTGGCATTTAGCTTTCTTGGTGTATTCAATGGACCATAAAACAATATTCCCATCTTTGTCAGCCTGTTTTATAATGAAATTCTTATTGTTTTTAAGATATACTAATGCCTTATTCTCCCCAACTGAGAGATTGTTGAGTCTATTGTGGTCAATTTTGAAACTCTAAATGTCTTTACAGATAATATCAAAAATATTTGAATGGCTGCATGAAGGGAAAATGAATGAGTGACGTGGGAGGGTAGTCAGCCAGGAAAACCAATTTTCCTTCTTGATAAATCCTAGTTGTCATTCAGTATGGCAATCAGGTCCTGGAACACTGCTCTTTCATCCTTTGGCATTGTATCAATCACAGAGGGTTGTTGGTAGAGAAGTTTAAAAGTAAATTGCCTGCAGAATAAATATATGTCCTTTGTAAGAATTAATTTATCCAAACTGTTCATGGGTGAAAAAGATAAGCCCTTTGTTAATAATAACATTTCAGTTTCTGTAAGTGTATAATTGGACAAATTAATGATTCCTAAATCACCTGCAGAATGAATTGAATCGTGGACTACTTTCTCTTGTTATGCTTCATGTCCCTCTTGTGCGGTGGGGACAATTTTCTTTACCTTCCTCAAGGTGCAGCACAGCACAGGTTACAAAAAAAACCAAAAAAAGTTTAGTGCTTTTCACTTTTCAGAAGACAATGTGTGTCTTTGTTTGATTTTACATGTTTTTTTTTACTGTGCACGTCGCTCAGATCCTCTCCGCGTCGCCTCGTATCCTGTGGTGGCCTGCTCCGCTCATCCCATCTATTTCCTGCTGCAGGGCAGGATGGGAAGGAGGGACGTCGGGTCATCTTCCAGCGCTTGCGCAGAACGCTGGAGGCAGAGGGGAGATCGCGGTCACGAGATTATCGCCGCCCATAATCTCGTGCCTGCGACCACGTCACCAGCGGTCCTCGCGTGCACGGGACCTCGGGCGCAGTGGGCGGCGTCCTGAGATATGAAATGAGCAATGGGGGACGGCGTCAATCTGCAGGAGGGACAGTAACGGACGCAAGAGAGCCCGCCCCCATGGATAATTTACAAGAATGGCAGACAAAAAGGTACAACTTTATAAAGTGTTTAATTTGGTTTCAAAGGGGGCACAAAAAGTACAGAAACCTTGCTGGAATGCAGCCCAGGAGCTGCAGAGGGGGAAACTTTTAGATTTAAAGCTTAATTTCTGATGACAGGTTCCCTTTAACAACACTAGATACACATGGACTGCAGGTGATTCCATCTAAGATGGTGGACAGATGCGCAGCTCCAAAAGTGAACTCCATCCATTGTGGGCATCAGAGCAGCGAAAGGGTGTGAAAATATGGCCAACCTTCAAAAAGTTAAGTCCATCAACAGAAGTGCCAGGCCTGGAGATGTCAGCCCATGACCTGAACCGAGTGGTTCAGTGGAGAAGGCCACTCGGTCCCTTGAAACCCACATTCAAGCCAGAAGCCCAGGCCTATGCTTCAGGTTGGCTTTTGGCCCACCAATGAGCCGCGTGTCTGGAGGCTATACAGGGCCAGACGATCTAAAGCCTGGACATATGCACAGCAACTCGTTTTTACATACAATTGCATACAATTATATATTTTTTTTTATGTTTTCTGAGTGCTTTTTCAGGCATTTTTCAAAAATGACTCACTACAAAACTGCCTGAAAAAAAATAAAACATTGTGTTCACATAACCTAACGCTGTCCAGTCTAAGTTTACACGATCTAAGTATTACACACAGAATTAAGAAATCTGGTTCATGGTGCACATACTTGTGCCATTAACCCTCTATAGCTATTACAAAAGTCTACAACAGTTTTAATGTCTTGCTAGTGTGGGCAGCTGCAGAGAGTCTGGTCATATTCTCTTCTTCATAGTCTCACTTCAGGGCTGTTCGGCCGCCAGTTATTTGCATGCTCACTCTTGCTTCACAGCCATATGTAAAAATGTGACAATGAAGAATGATGCGGTCGAACATCCGGAAATTTTATGGCAAGATGGATGGAATTAGAGCATGACTGCCTGCACAGGGTGGACAGGTTTCCAGTTTCATCAGTAGCTTGTGTTCACATGTGGAATAGTCATTGTTTCATACATCTGATTGTACTTGTCAATGCGACGTGCCTAGGATTTTTACAACCCACATCCAAATATATTAGGCTATGAGCACACAATGTCTTTTTCAGGCAGAACCAACCTAAAAAAGCGCTACACAACTGCCTCAAATAGTGTATATAATGCACAGTGATGTAAAAACTATTTGCTGTGCACATGTTCCATATTTTGTTACTTCATTTAACTGCTTCTGAGTTCGGAAACCGTGCAGTAGCTGAAAGAAGAGACATCTTTATGTACCGCCCCAGCTTCAGCAGCCAAGACTGCTCGGATCCGGATCCGCGGTGACTCGAGGGGTCTCCGGACCCGGGAGGGGTCGCACGGCCACTCAAAATAAAAGGGGAGTATTTACAGGGGGGGGGGGGGGTTGTGTTTAGAGTTCGTGATGCCACCCACGGTGTGTGGTAAGGTGGAGTACCACCACTGCTGTTGGGAGCGCCCGGTGGTGATGGGATGGCAGACAGATGTTTAAGCCCTCCGTGGGTAGGGGGAATGCCCCGGGGCTCGGTGATGGTAGTAAGGGGATACCGTTGGGGAGGAAAGGGTCACTGCGTACTCACTCAGTCCAATAACGCTGACACTGACAACTTGTAAACCGAAATTCTGAGCACCGTTGCAGCAGGGATGGAGCACGCTGGGATCCCGTGCCCGATGGTGTTGCTTGTTAGCCTGTGACCTTTCCCTTGGCACCTTCTTTACTGGTTGGCCCCTGTAGTATAAAACTAGTCGGTCCCGCTCACCCGTATGGCTAACTGAGTGAGCTTGCTCTAAGGGTTCACTCTTGGGATTTTCTGGACTGTGTATTGGGAAAGTCCTATCCCCCTCGTTGCGCTAGTACCCCGATTTTGGAGCGGGTGGAGAACGATTCCTGATGACTTCGTCCTCGTCGGGTGAATTACCAGGACGCTTGAAGCTACTTCCCGGCCTAGGGTCCACGTACCCCATCGAGCCCTGGCCCCTGCCCGGAGATGGCACAAGGCCGCCGGCCGCCCTCCTCGGCAGTTCCGTGCCCCTTGACATGATCCCCTGCGACCAGGGTTCCAGCTCCTACCAGGCTACCACCTAGTATTAACAAGGAGCCCAGCTCCTGACCTCCTCCAACTGACTTGTGACCTCTACTCACGAGAGTCACCACACAGCTGACTGCTCCTGACACTCCTGACCAACTCCCTAACTAACCCCCCCAGGTGGGCGGCCCTATTCCCTTCAGGCTACCCATTGGTGTGTCTGGTGGGTGTGGTGCAGAGTGTTTCTAGGATTTCGATCAGCTTGTTTTTAGCAACACCAAAGGCCAGGGACCCGTAACCAAGGAGGATTGGATACCGTGCGGAAGAGCAGATTGCACAATATCCTGTGACGACCTGATAGGCCAGGGCATCACATTTATTCTCTGGGCGATTAGCTATAGTTAAAATTATAGAAAAAATGGAAGCAGAGCCATCGTAATGATGACAGCAAAACCGCCAATTAAGCCACTTCAGGAAAAACACAATCGGCTTTTACCTCAAGTGGCTTTGCACAGGAAAAAACTAAAGGGTGCACAGGCGACAGGGACATAACAATAGTCTAGTGGGCTCTGGTGCAAAATTTGGACCTAGGCCCCAGCATCTGGATATTGGTCAACTTTAATCTATAAAATTAATCTATAATCTGAGCATATGATTATTTATGCAGATTCTTGTCAGGTCACTGCATTGTTACTGTTTTGCTCCTGGTGGTGGATATTTTTTTCTTCCTGTATACTACAAATTACAACCTGTTCTCACATTCCATAATAGCTCAGTGTGTTATTAGGTTGAATCCCAAGCGAAATGTCACTGGTTTGAATCGAGGAGCAGCCATGAAGAAGATTTCCCACGAAAAGAGAATCCGCATCATCCAGCTCATCGATAGCGGTCTCCATCCAAGAAAATTGTCAAACTCCATCATGTGAGGCCATGACAAATGGAAGAATATAAAAAGAAGTCCATCCATTCAAAAGCCAAGAGGTGACATCCAGGCAAAATATTGGAGTCTACAAGTCAACTCATCAAAGATCTATTAGTTCTGGGGCGCCAAATCCGGCAGTGGAGGCGGCTGGTATGCTTCATAATAGTGAGATCACAGACGTCCATGCAAGCACCGAGCGACAAACGTTACACAAGTCTGGAATGGTGGCCCGAAAAAGGGGAAGAAGCCACGACTGCAATATCATCGTATGAAGAATCGGCTGGAGTTTGCAACAATGTCCGAAAAGTGGACAGGAGAAGGTTGCAAACGGGTGATTTGGAGAGATGAAACAAAAGTCAATAGACGGCTCTGATGGGGGCAAATGGGTGTGGAAGAAACAAGGGGAAAAGGGGCGAACGGATCTAGAAATTGAAGGAAATGTGAAGTTCGGTGGAGGAAGCCTGATGATGTGGGGGTGTTTACAGCCAAAGGTGTTGGATACTTGACCAGGATCGATGGTGGTCTCAATGCTGAGTATCCAATATGTTTCATGCAATTTTGTATTTTGGAAGAAATGCAATAATTGGAAATACAAATGCATAAAGACACTGAATATATAGACTCTTTTATATACACAGACTGTGAGGTGCAGCGAAAATACCTGCAAAGTAATGTGTGCGAATGCAGTCTGCGAATAAGCACAGAAAAAGATCAGCAGATTCAAAGGGGTATTACAGTCTCCAAAACTGATCAACTATTCACTAGATGGTTGACAGTCATTAGATTGCCAACATGGGGGACCTCGTCCTCTGTGCTCCCTCTGCTGAAAGTCCGTGCTCAAGGGTTAAATAAAGCTGCCGCTTGCGCCCGGCCGCCCGGTTGCTTATCTGTGTGAGAGATGACTGTAGCAGGGCGCGGTGCTCAGGACTAAACAAATAAAATTCGAAACACCACAATCTGACGGCTTTCTGTCTTCGCACCTTCCGCCAAAAACACAATAAAAGCAATCAAAAAAGCAATCAAGCTCTCACACCTCCCCATCAACGGAAAAATAATAAAGTTGCTGTTCTGTAAAAATGGCAACGCAAACCAATTATTTTATTTAACCACCAAAATAATTTCAAAAAATACTAAATTTGCTATCACCGTAACCGTACTGACCATTATCAGGTCATTTTTAGCACACAATGAGCACCAAAAAACATAACCATGTCCTTTGCCACCATTTTTTTACCTCATTTCTAAAAATGTTGCCCCCATTTTTCCATATATGGTAATTATTTGATAAAATGGATGGTGTCATTCAAAACTACAACTCTTCCCACAAAAAATAAGCCCTTGTACGGCTGTGACAGCGAAAAAAATTGAAAAGTTATGGCTGTCATAGGAGTAAAAGAGGGAAAAAAACAAAAAAATTCCACCTCAATATTTTACCCCATTATTTGGTGAGTTTGTACCTCAGTATTTTACCTCAGTATTTGGTGAGTTTTTACCACAGTATTTGGTGAGTTTTTACCTCAGTATTTGGTGAGTTTTTACCTTAGTATTTTACCTCAGTATTTGGTGAGTTTTTACCTTAGTATTTGCTGAGTTTTTACCTTAGTATTTTACCTCAGTATTTGGTGAGTTTTTACCTCAGCATTTTACCTCAGTATTTGGTGAGTTTTTACCTTAGTATTTGCTGAGTTTTTACCTTAGTATTTTACCTCAGTATTTGGTGAGTTTTTACCTCAGCATTTTACCTCAGTATTTGGTGAGTTTTTACCTCAGTATTTGGTGAGTTACCTTAGTATATTACCTCAGTATTTGGTGAGTTTTTACCTTAGTATTTTACCTCAGTATTTGGTGAGTTTTTACCTTAGTATTTTACCTCAGTATTTGCTGAGTTTTTACCTTAGTATTTTACCTCAGTATTCGGTGAGTTTTTACCTCAGCATTTTACCTCAGTATTTGGTGAGTTTTTACCTCTGTATTTTATATCAGTATTTGGTGAGTTTGCACCTCTGTATTTTATCTCAGTATTTGTAAGATTTTTACCTCCGTATTTGTAGCCAAAACTAGGAGTGAAACAATCAGAGGAAAGGTAAATAGAAACATGGGCACCACTGCTGTATTTATCACCCTCTTCTGATTTTGTCTTGCAAAAACTGAGGTAAAAAATTCACCAAATATTCACCGTGTGCACATGGCCTTATACATTTGTGCCATGTTGTATTTTCGGGAGGGGGGTCGGGGGTCGGGGCGGGCACTTTGGCGACACCGGGGGCTTTCCTGGACTTTGCCAGGAAGTGAGGTCAACAGGAAACCTCTTGACCTCACTTCCAGGTAAATGCCTGCGTTCTGGCGTGCCGACAAAGCCCGCGGACCGCAACAAAAAAGCAGCTCACTGCGGTGTAGCTGCGTTCTGATCCGCATCATTGATTCAATGGGGGAGAGAACGCAGCTACACCGCACAAAAGAAGTGACATGCTGCTTTTCTTTCCGCACCGATTTTTGGCATCCAAAACGCTGCGTTTAGAAACGCAGCGTGTGCACTGATTTTTCGGCTTTCTCATACACTTTGCTGGGAAAGCTGAACGCATGCAATTTGCCACTGAAACGCTGCTGTTCTAAACGCAGCGTTTCCGCGGTAAAAAACGCAACGTGTGCACACAGCCTAATAAGTGTTGTCTCTCAACTGGTCTTTGTTGACAGGATCTGTTGGTGACATCAGGATTTACAGCGCAGGTGACCGCTGCAGCCAAACACAGGGCTCGACACTGATGTCATTGATGCGTCCTGTCCAGAAAGGTGTTGGGTAATGTTAATTTTCTTAATTTTACACAGAACAGGTTTATGAGGATAATAAAAAGGATGGAAGCTGCTTATTATGGCAGCCATGTTTATTTTTGAGGTAATTATTGCTGTGCTGATGACGAAGGATGGGTGTACACTTTATTATTATTGCTGTGCTGATGATGATGGATGTGTATACACTTTATTATTATTACTGGCTGTGCTCTGCAGTCACCGTGCATTGATTGGCACAGCAGCCCTGCCTGCGGTTATCACACTGGGAGAACATTCTCCTCACTCAATCTCCTCAGCGCTGCCTCAAGATGACGTCAACGGCTGGAAGAAGCCACGTCTCCCGCCAATAGCTACGCCACGCCCCTAGGAGTTCTGATTGGCTGAGTTGTATGTTTGCGTCAGCCCTCTGGAGCGGGGTGTGGTTACGTCACTGGCCTGAGTGAGTCGGACGCTGGCGGCGGAGGAGGCAGGACGTTCTGTTCCGGGCTGTGGACCCCTGTTCCGCTTCATGTCTGCACACCGGGCTGCGGCCTCCTGATCCGCCTGATGTCTACCCAGGTAGGTTCTGCTTTATCCTGTGACACTCCATGTCGCACACGTTTAAAGGGATTGTTTACAATTTGCAGTGTTTATCGAACCGTAATCGTTAACTTTAGGCGTTCTCCAGCTAGAACCACAACTCCCAGCATGCATTGTGCCTCCTATATTCCCTGCTGGTGCACTGTTTATATTGGTTGCAAACCGTGCACCCTATGAAACCACTGCAGACAATCGCTGATCTGGGCATTCGTTTGTAGGATTGGCTGCAGCGGTCATGTGGTGTATACCAGTGGGGAGAATTGGGGCTGCAGCGGTCATGTGGTGTATACCAGTGGGGAGAATTGGGGCTGCAGCATTGGAACAGCAGGGAGTTTGCAAAGGGGGGTAGAGCTGATTTACTCATTTTAGCAGCATTGCTAAGTTGGACAATCCCTTTAAGAACAGAAAAAAGTGATTTTTGGCACTGGCATATAGCACCTTTCAGAAAACACATGCATGCCTGGCTGAACTGAGCGGACATGTGATTTGGAGAAATACAGATCGATTGATATGTATGGACCCCTGTAAAGAGTTATTCCTTATCTATAGACTTACTCATTGCTGGGGGTCTGGTGCTGCACACGTTAGGGGTCTTTGGAGCCTGGGAATCTGACTTTCAGTCTCGGCCTCTGCTTCATTCACGTCTGCTGCAGAGTTCATAACTATTCAGATATTTTCAGCAATCCCATAGATACTGAATGTAGCTGAGGTCGAGTGTGCGCCACCACTGCAGGTACCAGTGCACCAAACTGGGGATCCCAATAATGGACCACCAGAGATTACAAAGTTATCCCCTTATCCTATGGAAAGGTAATAACAGTTTAAAGTGATTCTCACCATGTTTTTGCTGCCTAATCTGAGAACCTCATAATGTAGAGACAGGGACCCTGATTCCAGTGATGTTTCACTTACTGAGCTGCTTAGTGTAGTTTTGTTAAATCACTGGGTTTTTTTGTTGTTTTTTTTTAACTGAATTTTTATTACATTTTTCAAAGCATACAGAAAAAAAATAACATGGAAGTGCTCCACTAGCATGTGAGCAATTAGCAGAAGACCATGTATCAGGATACACATTTTATCTATTACTGTAAGAAAGATAAGGACTATAACAAGACAAACATTACGATTAGAGTTGAGCGGATCGGTCATAATCCGGGTCCTCCGGATTGGGTTGCCATTGAAGTCCGGATCCGATCCGGAATCCGGGGCCATGTAAATCAATGGGGAGCCGGATCCGGGACGAGAGGGAGAAAAAAAAAATAATATATATTCCGGATCGTGCATCCCGAATCCTGGGTAGTGGTCGGACTCGGATCGGGCGCTCAAACCGTGCAGATCCGGATTTTGCGGATCCGTGTCCGCTCAACACTAATTACGATACTAGACAAGAAGACAAGGGGAAAGGAGGTAGAGTGCAGGTGAGTATATAGGATTTCCGTACAGACCATACAGATCCACTATTCTTTATTAGCCCAGTAAGTATCCCAAAGGGACCAAATACACTCAAAGTGATCTATCATGTTATTTGACATTGCTGATACTCCATTCTCCTCACTTCTTGGATCAGAGAATGGAAGTCGTTGAGTGAGGGTGGATGAGTTGACCTCCAGCTACGAGCGATTAAACACCTGGCTGCTGCGGTTATGTGTAGCAGTAACAGTTTAACTTTCCTGCCCAACTGAACAGGTAGAATATTTAATAGGTAAAACGTAGGGTCCAGGGATATCTGGAGATGTTAAATCACTGTTTTATCAGCAGTGCATTATCATTAGAGGACTACTTGTTGTGCTTCAGGTAGTCCAGCATATTCATGAGCTCTGTATAACAAACAGACATCAAACAGCTCAGTAAGTCACACATCACTGGGATTGGGGTCTCTGTTTCCACATTATGCTGCTCTCATATAGGGGGCAAATTGCTGGTGACACTCTTTTTAAGGGCCTGTCAGCCAGTTGTAGGGGACACTACAAGTGCAGGTTGACACCCCCCTAGACTCGAGGATTTCACTGATGTGAATGAGAGAGTTTTACATAGGGGTCCATGTAAGTCTATGGGCCTGTGCAGGCAGGAGGTGGAGAAGATGTTATTACTGATGAGAGGGTTATCCAGACCCATGTCACCACCAATCAGAAGTCCATATATATATTTATCATAAATATATATAATATGAGGTATTTTAAATGACCGTTACCCTTAGAGACGTTACATGGACATCACTTTACAGTGGATTCCCCTTTAAGGCTCTTATTTTGCACAGACTGTAATGACAGATACAGCAGGAGCAGAACTGGGTGCAGCCTCTTATCTGTTGCTGACGTCCGCACATCGGTCACTGGGGGACGTTATGTCCCCGTGAGACTCTTCACTGACACAAAGCTGGAAAGTCACCGCTCAGACAGTAGATATCCACCATTATACTAAGCGTTAATTTTATTTAACTGGATTTGCAGGACAAGAGGAGGAGGGGTCATTTTTATTTTGTTTTGCAGCCTATGTTCACATTTGTTTTTGCTGTGGTTTTTTTTTTTTTGCATGTTTTTTGTTTTCATTGGTTTTTATGCAAATTCATGCTAATAACAAGCTGTTTTTACAGTACTAGCAAAACCTGAGATTCCAGAAATCTCATGCACACGGATACACACCTACTTTTTTTTTCCAGACTGAAATGGAAAACTTAAGCATTTTTGAAAGAAGCAGTGTCAATTCTTTCAGAGTTTGTAGCTTTTTTTTTTAGTATGTATTACGCAGTTGCGTCTTTTTTTTTTTTTTTTTTTTTGGGTGAATAAATTTAACTTTATTTCAACATGTACTGTAGACAAATAACACAGCAACAAAACGCAGCTTTTTTTTGTTTGCCAAGAGAATAGGTTTTGCTGTCAATAAAAAGCTGCAAAAATGCACTGTGTAAACATAGCCTTAATGCGGTTTCCAAATTTTAGGCTATGTGCGCACGCTGCATTTTTTACTGCGTTTTTGCGGTGCGTTTTTGTGTGGTTTTGGGCTCAAAACTGCATGACTTTCCTTCCCCAGCAAAGCCTATGACAAAGCCTATTGTTTGGCTGCGTTTTTGTGCAGAAAACAAAATGAACATGTCAATTTTCTCCTGTTTTTCCACCCACCCAATGCATTTGAAAAATGCAGCAAAACGAAGTGATCAAAAACGCGGTAAAACGGAATGCGTTTGTCGTGGGTGCGTTTTTTAGCGGCAAAAAACACGCACAAATGCAGGGTCTAAAAAAAGCAATGTGCGCACATAACCTTAGTGGGGTTGTTACAATTGTAGACAGTGAGATTGGACTCCAGCTTGATGCATTTCATGGCACCGATACAATGTAGCAAACGGTCTGCTGATGATGGGTTCGGCTCACAGATGATTGTCCAGACCGAACACAATTGTAGCAAATCCTCAGATGTAAGAAGTTCAGAGGCCGTGTTCACCCAATTCTGTTAGGAAAATCTTAGGAGAATAATCTGCAGATTAGCCCCACTTAGTCACTATAGGCCTAATCCGCTGGCTTGTCCGTGGCCCAGACAGACCGAATTTTTGTCATTGCTGATGGTTTGCCTCATTTGAATCCAGGCTGCTACATTGTAGCACAAAATCATGAATCATGATAAGGACCCAGATTGGTGCTGCGTGTTCTGTAGACCGGATTCAAGTGTGCGTGGTATTGGGGGGAGGGGGGGGGGTGTCTTTATTTTTCTGATAGCCAAGGAGCCCAATCCGGCATAGTCTGTTGTAGTCATGAGGCCCCCTCCTCCCTTGATGTACATTTTCCTCTGCAGAGTGTACTGATTACATGACTCACAGGGCAGAGCTCAGGCTGGCGCGGCTCCAGGGCAGGATGTGCGATGCCAGCTAATCTCATATAACGCAGGAAGTGTTAGCCGGGATTTTGTGCAGCTTGGCATGTGCTGGTGATGCGGCAGTGGTAACGCGGTTGTGTATCACTGTCATATGTACCCGAGCAGCGGGTGTTATTACGTGGGATGGTTGGCATACTGGTGGTAACCACAGATAAGAGCCTCAGTTCACTTCTTTATTTTTATTTATTACATAAGTGCATGTGATACTTGTGGGTTTTTTCTTTTTTTTTATTTTTACACTATTGGCTCCTCTTATAGGACTTGAATGCGGACAAAATGCAGATACCAAATGTGTAAACTAACAAGCGCTGTGAAAAGTGCTTAAAATCTGGGTTTTCACAAGCGTTCATAAATACAGCAATTGTCCACCCCATTTTTTTATTTTTTCTCTTCAACCCAGATTGGTCTATAAATAAAATAATCTATATTTGCCTACTGATTGGCACTTCTTCCTTGTCAAGCTGCCCGGGTCCCCTGCTGGTCTCGCTTCCTCTTTCAAAGGTGGGTGGGCTTGTGAAGGCAGCCAGCACCAGGGGGAGGTGGTGAATGATCCGTGGCGGAGTACAGATTTTTTTTTTTTCTTCCCCTGAAGGCCACCCTCATTTATTTTGAAACAAATAGAATAATGAAGTAGATAACCCTTTTAGTAAAGGGTTCTAGGCCAGATTCGGACAGATATGGCAGTATGTCGTGTTTATAATCTGGGCACAACATCCAGACCCATTAGTTTTATACATCAAGGTTTGGGACTATGATACAAACCTTAAAATGTGGCTGTTTTGCAGCCACCTGACACTGGTCTTGCGCTGGAAGCACATCTGTAGTTTTTGAGGCAAAGCCATAAGTTGATGCATTTTGGAGAAGTTACAGTCCTCTATACTTCCCGTTACTGTCTCCTGTGGCTAAACAGGATATATATATATATATATATATATATATTATATTATATTATATTATATTATATTATATAATTATGGGAAACTTAAAGGTTATCCACTACTGGTGCCGTATATTGATGGCCTGTTCTTAGGTTACGGCATCAGTGTCTGATCAACTGGGGTCCAACACCCTGCACGCCTGCAGATCAGCTGTTTCCAGTGTCAGCAGTTGGAAATGCTCAATTCCGCCAGGTCTGAAAACAGGCGATGAGTGGGGGTGCTCGGTGTCGGACCCTGACCGATCGAGAATGGATGGCCTATCCTAAGGATAGGCCGTAAATGCAAAAGTTGTGCATAAGCTTCTTTAACTAAGGACAAGGAATAAATTAAAGAAAAAAAAAATCCATAGAAAAGATCAATGTACGGAAGCTTGCAATGACTTAATAAAAAATCGGATAGTGAAAAGGATTCGAGTATCGAGATCTTACTCTTTATTGGGGAACTAAAATGTAAAAAGTCACAACTCCAACCAAGATTGTGACTACAAACAAATTTACACTGCTGTCTTTAATCATTGCATCAATAATATACAGCAGTCCGAAACGCGTTTGCTAGTCACAATGTGGACTGGAGTTGTGATTTTTTTTTTTTTTTTTTTTTTTTTTTTATTTTAAGCAAAATTCCCAGTCAAGTGTATCTGAAGTGTAATGTAAGTGTAGTGTAATTGAAGATCTCGATGATGGAATCCTATTCCCCCCCCCCCCCCCCCAACACCCCCTCAAGGACAAGAGGAAAGGGATAAGGGGGTACGGGAAGAAGGGCAATGCCTCTCTCTGTGCACCATCTTTCTGTTTCAGCAAAACCCATACTTTGTCCGTTCCTGTAACGGCCCTATATATACTAGGACCATCCGATCAGGAAAATACACATTCCTGCTGACGCCGAAATTCTCCTGAAGATGGCGCTCTTGGGTCCAAAATAGAATAGAGATACAAAGATCATTTAAAATATGGCTGCAGTGGTAATCATCCCTCTAGGAATGAGGAAGGCCCGAGACCAGCTGTCCATTCCAAGCACTGATGTCCTCCAATAAAACCATTGATCACTTAGGTATTTTTGACACCGCCTTGATGTCATTTGTCCCCTTCAGGCGCTGCTGTGCCCATTGAGTGGGAGCATCACCATAACCAGGGATTCACATACCAACAGGTCACCGGAGTCCTGTATGGAACAATGACCAACTAGTTAATCCTGTCAATGTTGATAAATACTAGTTGACAGTCTTGTTTTTCATAGCCTTAGCTGTTCTAGTGTCTTTCTTGTTTGGAGTAATCCAAAGTTTAGTGACCAAATTCTGTCTAGTGCTTGATATGAGACATTGTCCATGTTGGCCTCCACCAGTAACCTCCAGCAATGTAGATAGGACTGTATTGGAGGGTTATGCGCTGCAGTACCAGACACTGTGTGGATGAGAGTGGCACTGTGTATAGTAGAGCCCCTCTGAGTGCCATATTTAGTGCGGGGACTTGTGTTTGGACATCACGAACCATGCTTATCCTAAAGCATGGGAGATAAGGAAAGTCTGAGGGGCGCTCCTAGGGTAACACCTGGTGGTCCAGTGGAAGTAGATGAAGTTAGAACCACTAACCTGTAAGGGTTGCGCAACGCTGCTGGTGTGTAACGCCCACCACATGTCCGAAGGATTCCGGGTTCAGCAATCAGCCGGTCATGTGAGATGTGACGCCACGACAGGTCCTGGAATGGCTGGTCCTTTTGTTAGAGAAGGGTCCTTGTTAAGTCAGCTCCGTCCGCTGCCCCCCCAAGAGGGATGGTAGGTTAAAAATAGAAAAAAATTGCAGCGGTATTCTTTTCTGGGCGCTAAAGCTTGGAAGCAGGGAAACCGGGCACGGTTACATTTAATACTTTATTCGGGCTTCAGGAACATCACTTTACATGTTTCGGCAGCATACTCCGCCTTTAGCAGGTCATCAGATCACCTGATAAAGGAGAGTATGCTGCCGAAACATGTTGTGAAGTGATGTTCCTGAAGCCCGAATAAACCATTAAATGTAACCGTGCCCGGCTTCCAAGCTTTGGCGCCTGGAAAAGAATACCGCTGCAATTAGTTTTCTATTCTCCTAAAGCATGGGTCTCGCAGCTATTGTGAAGCTACAATTCCTAGCATGCTCACACTGGAGGTTGTAATGTTAAAACCACGGAATGTATAGACCCCGTTAATGCAGTGCTGGCCCACATAAACCGTGCACCACATTAGTACGGCTATGCAGCAGAGCAATGTACGGTGCTGAGATCATCCGTGGATAGATAAGCTGGAAACGCACCTGGCGGTAGCCAAAAGCAGAACTAGCCAGAACATGGAAGTGAAACTTCTACGTGGGCAGTGACCAGATGATATCTAGAACAGTCTCCCTGCTATTTATTGTTGCACATGTTTATTTTTATTCTTCCTTGCAGTGTTTGCCAGACTATTCTATCATGGGCACGCCAGCTTCTGTGATCAGCACCCCTGCAGCAGCGTGGCCGGCTCCAGAACCACGGAGCAGGAAAAAGGCCTCTGCCAACATTTTCAAAGACATTGACCTCCTGCAGATAAAGACGCTGCTCCGCACCAGCGGGGACGAGTGTGCCGACGAGCGGGCTCAGATCATCTACAACTATGCCGGGGACAGGCGCATTGCAGAAGCTTTGATCAAGCTACAAAGAAAGAAGAGGAACAAGGGCTTCCATTCGTCCCATCCAAAAATGAGCGGGGATGGGATTGGAGGACTGTCCGTGCAGAATTTCAGCAAACTCTGGTAAGGGTTAGTTACTGCCCATTGTAGTCTATGGAAGATTAGGAAATGGCCTAACTGATTTTTGTTTTGTAGTCTTCACTGAAGATTGTGCAAATGCAGCCACATGTCTGGACTAGGGGTTTATTGCACTAGAATGGAGAGGCCTTGTTATGACATGTGGATATCTTGGATGAGATACAGTATTAGGCCGGGATAAGACGGCCATATAACTCAGATGATGAGCAGGGGGAGCAGAGTAGCCTGATGCAAGGCTTTGTGTAAAAAGATTCAGTATACCCTGTATTTTTTATTTTATCCTCTGCTCTGCGATTTTGGATCCAGTGGGCGGTCCTATCAGTGATTGACAGCTTTCTATGTATAATTGTGCATACAGTCAGCGATAGGACCACCCACTGGATTGAAATCTGACAGAGCAGAGGATCAAGGGCTCATTCAGAAGTCCGATGTACATGTGCGGTCTGTGGTTTTCACGGATGGCAGTCGAACCTGTAATGGTCTATGGGGCTTTTCAGACATCCAAGACCTACCATGGTTTGTAGAAAATTTGGGAGACATCCGAATTTTTTCTTTGAGGGTTACCTCAAATCGGCAGTGCATATGTATTGATTTGTGAAAAAAATTCTGACTACAGTCAGATCACATACAAGCATAGACTAATTTTAATGATCAGAAAGGAGAAAGTGGAGAATTTTATTTTATATAGATATAGATATAGATATAGATAATATTATATTTATTTATTTTAAACATTTGAGGAAATATTGACACTCAGACCATATGAATCAAACTGAATTTTTTTTTTTTTCTGTATGGGGGGGAAGACTATGCACAGGTATTCTGAGTCTTTTCTTACAAAGCTCTGTCAATGTGCTGTTTGCAGATTGGGCTGCACTTGGATGATGACTGGTTCCCTTCGCCAAGGCACAAGTGTTGTCATGAGCGGTACTATGGGGCACATTAGGGTCAGTAAACCCCTTCCCATTGGAGGAAACTTTAATTTTTGATTTTTCTTCCTCTTCACCTTTAGTCATAACTTTATTTTCTTTGTCGCTCTTTATTGGGAGACCCAGACAATTGGGTGTATAGCTATGCCTCCGGAGGCCACACAAAGTATTACACTAAAAGTGTAAAGCCCCTCCCCTTCAGCCTATACACCCCCCGTGCTGCCACGGGCTCATCAGTTTTTATGCTTTGTGCGAAGGAGGTCAGACATGCACGCATAGCTCCACAGCTTAGTCAGCAGCAGCTGCTGACTATGTCGGATGGAAGAAAAGAGGGCCCATAACAGGGCCCCCAGCATGCTCCCTTCTCACCCCACTCTTGTCGGCGGTGTTGTTAAGGTTGAGGTATCCATTGCGGGTACGGAGGCTGGAGCCCACATGCTGCTTTCCTTCCCCATCCCTCAATTAGGGCTCTGGGTGAAGTGGGATCCTTTCGGTCTCCAGGCACAGGAGACCGTGCTCCATCCACAGCTCCTGAGGACCATGCTGGATAGGAGCCGAGTATCGTTCAGGGACATGGCCCTGCTACTTTGAGGTACTCTGTGTCCCCGTGGGGACCGCGCACAGCAACACTCCAGCATTGCTGGGTGTGCTAGTGCACCGGGGACAGCAGCGCTGACTGCGTTTGTGCCATTACACACTTCAGCGTCGCTGAGTGTGTTCGTGTAGGGGGACTGCCGCGCTGACCGCCGCTGCCATGGTTATCACTGCGGCGCGGCTGGGACTGTTAGTGCGCCGGGGACTTCCGCGCCGACCGCGCTTATACGGCGGCCGCGCTTATAACTCGAGTCCCCGGCTTTTGCGGCCTAGTCTCGTTTTCTTCCCGCCCCCAGCCCTGCCAATCAGGGGAAGGGCGGGACGCTGTACAGGACGGCAGCACTGAGGGCTGGAGCATGCTTTGCATACTCCACCCCCCTCACTCTGCACAGTGGGGCACCAGTTCCCGCACTTTCTAGGGCACGCCCACGGCTCCCTCCTCTCCTCAGGACGCCGGCAGCCATTCCTCTCAGCTCTGCTAAGCGCTGGAGAGGAGAGACAAGCTCAGGGAGACCCAGGCAGGATTTCTGGTGCCCACACAACCGCTTTGCGCAGGCGGTAAGCAGCACCTGTGGTGCTGGCCCCACTAGTGCAGAAGTGTACTTATAGATTATATGATTATAGACTATACTTTACACTGTATGGTGCACTGTTGATTTTTGTCTATATACCCTCCTGTATTGCTCAGAGGAGACAACAGTATGTCGTCCACAAATAGCAAGGGTGCCAAAGCACAGACTTACTATGCTGCCTGTGCAGCATGTACGGCTATACTGCCGGCAGGTTCCACTGACCCTCATTGTGTGCAATGCTCGGCCCCTGTGGCACTTTCTCAGCCGGAGCCTCTGCTAAGGGTGGCCCAGGGAGAACCACCTGTTAACACTGTCCAGGTGACAGGGACGGAGTTTGCAGTTTTTACTGACAGACTTTCTGAGACTATGGCTAAGATATTAGAAGCCTTGCAGTCCAGGCCGGCATCTCAAGCCAGGGGCACTGTGGAATCATTGCCCCCTGGTCCCCCTCAGTTGGAACAGCAATGTCCTCCCGGGGTGTCTCATGGATCCCAGGATGAGGTCTCTGACACGGACCGCAGCCCCAGACCGATTAAGCGAGCTCGCTATGATATCCCCTCGACATCATCACAATGTTCAGGGTCTCAGCGACAGGACTCTCTGTATGATGAAGCGGAGCTAGCTGATCAGGATTCTGATCCTGAAGCCGCTCTCAACCTTGATACTCCTGATGGGGACGCCATAGTGAATGATCTCATTGCGTCCATCAATGAAATGTTGGATATTTCTCCCTCAGCTCCTCCAGTGGAGGAGTCAGCCTCTCAGCAGGAGAAATTCCATTTCAGGTTTCCCAAGCGTACAGAGAGTATGTTTCTGGACCACTCTGACTTCAGAGAGGCAGTCCAGAAACACCGAGCTTGTCCAGATAAGCGTTTTTCCAAGCGCCTTAAGGATACACGTTACCCTTTCCCCCCTGACGTGGTCAAGGGCTGGACTCAGTGTCCCAAGGTGGATCCTCCAATCTCCAGACTGGCGGCTAGATCCATAGTTGCAGTGGAAGATGGAGCTTCACTCAAGGATGCCACTGACAGACAGATGGAGCTCTGGTTGAAATCCATCTATGAAGCTATCGGCGCGTCTTTTGCTCCAGCATTCGCAGCCGTATGGGCACTCCAAGCTATCTCAGCTGGTCAGGCGCAAATTGACGCACTCACACGTACGTCTGCGCCGCAGGTGGCGTCCATAACCTCTCAAACGTCGGCATTTGCGTCCTACGCTATTAATGCTGTCCTGGACTCTGCGAGCCGTACGGCGGTTGCAGCCGACAATTCGGTGGCAATACGCAGGGCCTTGTGGCTGCGGGAATGGAAGGCAGATTCGGCTTCCAAAAAGTGCTTAACTGGATTGCCATTTTCTGGCGACCGTTTGTTTGGTGAGAGATTGGATGAAATCATCAAACAATCCAAGGGAAAGGAAACATCCTTACCCCAGGCCAAACCAAAAACACCCCAACAGAGGAGGGGGTAGTCGAGGTTTCGGTCCTTTCGGGGTGCGGGCAGGTCCCAATTCTCCTCGTCCAAAAGGCCGCAGAAGGATCAGAGGAACTCCGACGCATGGCGGTCTAAATCACGCCTAAAAAGACCGCCGGAGGTGCCGCTAAGGCGGCTTCCTCATGACTTACGGCCTCCTCACACCGCATCCTCGGTCGGTGGCAGGCTCTCCCGCTTTTGCGACACCTGGCTGCCACAAGTAAAAGACCGTTGGGTGAGAGACATTTTGTCTCACGGTTACAGGATAGAGTTCAGCTCTCGTCCTCCGACTCGATTCTTCAGAACATCTCCGCCTCCCGAGCGAGCCAAGGCTCTTCTGCAGGCGGTGGGCATTCTGAAGGCAGAAGGAGTGGTGGTCCCGGTTCCTCTTCAGCAACAGGGTCACGGTTTCTACTCCAACCTGTTTGTGGTTCCAAAGAAGGACGGGTCCTTCCGTCCTGTTTTGGACCTAAAACTGCTCAACAAACACGTAAGGACCAGGCGGTTCCGGATGGAATCCCTCCGCTCCGTCATCGCCTCAATGTCCCAAGGAGATTTCCTAGCATCGGTCGATATCAAGGATGCTTATCTCCACGTACCAATTGCTCCAGAGCATCAGCGCTTCTTGCGCTTCGCCATAGGAGACGAACACCTTCAGTTCGCGGCACTGCCGTTCGGCCTGGCGACAGCCCCAAGGGTTTTCACCAAGGTCATGGCTACAGTAGTTGCGGTCCTCCACTCTCAGGGTCACTCAGTGATACCTTACTTAGACGATCTGCTGGTCAAGGCACCCTCTCAAGAGGCATGCCAACACAGCATCAACGTTACTCTGGAGATTCTCCAGAGTTTCGGGTGGATCATCAATTTTCCAAAGTCAAATCTGACACCGGTCCAATCGCTGACATATCTTGGCATGGAGTTTCATACTCTTCCAGCGATAGTGAAGCTTCCGCTGGACAAACAGCGTTCACTACACAGGGGTGCAATCTCTCCTTCAAGGTCGGTCACACCCCTTGAGGCGCCTCATGCACTTCCTGGGGAAGATGGTGGCAGCAATGGAAGCAGTCCCTTTCGCGCAGTTTCACCTGCGTCCACTTCAATGGGACATCCTACGCAAGTGGGACAGAATGCCGACGTCCCTAGACAGGAACGTCTCCCTCTCTCAGGCAACCAAAGCTTCCCTTCGGTGGTGGCTTCTTCCCACCTCATTATCGAAGGGGAAATCCTTCCTACCCCCATCCTGGGCGGTGGTCACGACGGACGCGAGTCTGTCAGGGTGGGGAGCAGTTTTTCTCCACCACAGGGCTCAGGGTACGTGGACTCAGCAAGAGTCCTCACTTCAGATCAATGTTCTGGAGATCAGGGCAGTGTATCTTGCCCTAAAAGCGTTCCAGCAGTGGCTGGAAGGCAAGCAGATCCGAATTCAGTCGGACAACTCCACAGCGGTGGCTTACATCAACCACCAAGGTGGGACACGCAGTCGGCAAGCCTTCCAGGAAGTCCGGCGGATTCTGCTGTGGGTGGAAGCCACAGCATCCACCATATCCGCAGTTCACATCCCGGGCGTAGAAAACTGGGAAGCAGACTTTCTCAGTCGCCAGGGCATGGACGCAGGGGAATGGTCCCTTCACCCGGACGTGTTTCAGGAGATCTGTTGCCGCTGGGGGATGCCGGACGTCGACCTAATGGCGTCACGGCACAACAACAAGGTCCCAACATTCATGGCTCGATCTCAAGATCACAGAGCTCTGGCGGCAGACGCCTTAGTTCAGGATTGGTCGCAGTTTCGGCTTCCTTATGTGTTTCCTCCTCTGGCACTGTTGCCCAGAGTGTTACGCAAGATCAGGGCCGACTGCCGCCGCGTCATCCTCGTCGCTCCAGACTGGCCGAGGAGGTCGTGGTACCCGGATCTGTGGCATCTCACGGTCGGCGAACCGTGGGCACTGCCAGACCGACCAGAGTTGCTGTCTCAAGGGCCGTTTTTCCATCTGAATTCTGCGGCCCTCAACCTGACTGTGTGGCCATTGAGTCCTGGATCCTAGCGTCTTCAGGATTATCTCAAGAGGTCATTGCCACTATGAGACAGGCTAGGAAACCAACGTCCGCCAAGATCTACCACAGGACGTGGAAAATATTCCTGTCGTGGTGCTCTGCTCAGGGATTTTCTCCCTGGCCATTTGCCTTGCCCACTTTTCATCTCAATCAGGACATCTCCTTACCCTCGTTTTGTCCTCATCCAGTTCACCAATGTGAAAAGGATTTGCACTTGTTAGATCTGGTGAGAGCACTCAGACTCTACATTTCTCATACGGCACCCCTGCGCCGCTCGGATGCACTCTTTGTCCTTGTCGCTGGCCAGCGTAAAGGGACACAAGCTTCCAAGTCAACCCTGGCTCGGTGGATCAAGGAACCAATTCTCGAAGCTTACCGTTCCTCGGGGCTTCCGGTTCCCTCAGGACTGAAGGCCCATTCTACCAGGGCCGTGGGAGCGTCCTGGGCCTTGCGACACCAGGCTACGGCTCAGTAGGTGTGTCAGGCAGCTACCTGGTCGAGCCTGCACACTTTCACGAAACACTATCAGGTGCATACCTATGCTTCGGCAGATGCCAGCCTAGGTAGGCGAGTCCTTCAGGCGGCAGTTGCCCACCTGTAGGACGGAGCCGTTACGACTCTATTATGAGGTATTATTTACCCACCCAGGGACTGCTTTTGGACGTCCCAATTGTCTGGGTCTCCCAATAAGGAGCGACAAAGAAGAAGGGAATTTTGTTTACTTACCGTAAATTCCTTTTCTTCTAGCTCCAATTGGGAGACCCAGCACCCGCCCCTGTTTTTGTATACACATGTTGTTCATGTTAAATGGTTTCAGTTCTCCGATATTCCTTCGGATTGAATTTACTTTAAACCAGTTTATAATTTTTTCCTCCTTCGGGCTTTTGCACCAAAACTGATGAGCCCGTGGCAGCACGGGGGGTGTATAGGCTGAAGGGGAGGGGCTATACACTTTTAGTGTAATACTTTGTGTGGCCTCCGGAGGCATAGCCTATACACCCAATTGTCTGGGTCTCCCAATTGGAGCTAGAAGAAAAGGAATTTACGGTAAGTAAACAAAATTCCCTTCTTTCCAGCCACATGGTGGCTTGTTTTATGCCAGTTGACTTATAAAAAAAAATTGCAAGATTAACTTTAAAGATAACCTGTCAGCGCAGAGCAGACTGGTCGCATGGGCGTCTCCGTTCTCCGGGGCTTGCGCAGGACCTCACTATGGGCTAGTGTAGATTACGTAGAACGCGTTATCCACACTAGCTTCAGATGGAGGACAAAGATGGCCGAAAGAGGAGGCGTGGACCCGGAAAACGGAGACTCCCATTCAACCAGTCTGCACCGCACCAACCGTTGGGTAAGTATTATAAACATCCGGTGACAGGTTCCCTTTAGGGGAAAAAATATATACATTTTTGTTTTGCTATTTTCTGAGTTTTGAGACTTGTAACTCCTGCGACTACCAGTTCTCTAGAAGGATCTCTTTACCGCTGGGATCCACACTGATCACAAAAAATGGGGGTCCCAGGTTTCCAGTTTAGTGGGGTCACCTAGGAGATTGTCTCTCTCAATGAATGGATCGGTAGCACGTGTGACCATCAATACTTGCAAAAGGGGTCCCCAGTGGGGTAGGGCCCCTGTGCTCATGCATTTCATACTACGGATTCATAAGTGTTTGTGGGCTGACCCCTGACAGGATTTATCTAAGACCCGCAACACAAATCCGTTTAATTTGCACGTACCGGAGACACGTACACACGGAGACCCATGTTATTCATTGGTAGATGGCACACACACGTAAAATCACACGGAACGTGTGACCGTATCGTAAGTACGTGTGTACGCTTTTCTACACGGACGACATGTCCGTTTTTGGCCGGCAGCACGCAGGCACAGACCCGCTTTAGTCTATGGGTCCGTGCCTGCATGTACCGCACACGGAGTATGTCCGTGTTCAGCACGTTTCATGTGTGTGCGTTTTTACACTAGCGATCTTTTCTTTTGTGTTTTTTTTTAAATTAAATTCAGTATACTTGCCTTTTTTTCTGCTGTTCTCAGTCATACTTACATTGGTGCTCGTTTTTTTTCTTCCCGCGGCTCATACTTACCAATCCCCGATCACCAGCGCGGCGAGGAACAGCTGTGCAGAAAATACGCGGCAACAATTACTTTGATTAATGAGCGGCAGGCATATTCAATCTCGTATTCCCTGCTTTCCCCACCCACAGGCGCCTGTGATTGGTTGCAGTCAGACACGACCCCCACGCTGAGTGACAGCTGTCTCACTGCACCCAATCACAGCAGCCGGTGGGCATGTCTATACTGTGCAGTAAAATAAATAATTAAAAAAAACGGCGTGCGGTCCCCCCCAATTTTAATACCAGCCAGATAAAGCCATACGGCTGAAGGCTGGTATTCTCAGGATGGGGAGCCCCACGTTATGGGGAGCCCCCCAGCCTAACAATATCAGTCAGCAGCCGCCCAGAATTGCCGCATACATTATATGCGACAGTTCTGGGACTGTACCCGGCTCTTCCTGATGTGCCCTGGTGCGTTGGCAATCGGGGTAATAAGGAGTTAATGGCAGCAACCCATAGCTGCCAATAAGTCCTAGATTAATCATGTCAGGCGTCTCCCCGAGATACCTTCCATGATTAATCTGTAAATTACAGTAAATAAACACACCCGAACAATCCTTTATTAGAAAAAAAAAACACTAAGAAATTGCCTTGTTCACCAATTTAAACCCGAAAAAGCCCTCCATATCCGGCGTACTCCAGGATGGTCCAGCGTCGCTTCCAGCTCTGCTGCATAAAGGTGACCGGAGCTGCAGAAGACACAACCGCTCCTGTCAGCTCCACACAGCTAATGAAGGGAATAGCGCGATCAGCTGTGTTCATCGTTTGCCGCGAGTAACCTCAGTGACAGCTCAGCTGATCGCGCTACTCACCTCAGTTGCTGCGTGGAGCTGACAGGAGCGGCGGTGTATTCAATCACAGGCATCTGTGGGTGGGGAAAGCAGGGAATAAGAGATTGATTAATGAGCGGCCGGCATCTTCAAAGTAATTGTTGCCGCGTATTCTCTGCACAGCTGTTCCTCGCCGCGCTGGTGATCGGGGAGCGGTAAGTATGAGAGAGGGCTGCTCTCTTCAGTCACTTGGGGGATTAGCGGTCACTGGTGAATCCTTCACAGGTGACCGCTAATCAGTATGCGGCACACAGACAGAGCCGCGGCATGACAGTGAAGTTCACCCGAGTTAATTCTCATCGCGCAACTCTGTCTGCTGTCAGCCGACATGTATCAACGACATTGTGCAACACACAAATGGACATTCCACACGGACATTCCACGTACACATACACGGGCATTTTACACGTACACACGGCTCGCATACGCCATCACACGGATGCCATACGTACCGGAGAAACGCCCAAAAAAAACTGAACACGGACCCGAAAAACGTTTTTTGCGGAAGTGTGTTTTAGGCCTAACAGTGTGACCTCATCAGTGTCTGATTTTTTTTTTTTTTTATTAATTTATTTATTTTTTCTTTCTGACAGTATTAAGGAAGACGTGGCTTCTAGCGAGGAGGATTCTGCCCAGCCTTGCGATGATGCACAAGATCGACTGGCGTTCTGCACGACCAAGAAATCATCCGGCATCCAGAGAACCAAGAATAAACTAGGACGGCACCAGGAAAGGTCAATCTCCAGCTACTTGCACCAAATAAAACGATGAATGGTGCAAAGTCCAGGACAATATATCCGCTGCTCATTCACAATCCAGAAAACTGCTATGTAAGAAAAAGAAGCCGACTTACCCCGGATGGCTGCCTCTTGTGAATTTGTGCACTACTGATACTATATCCTCATGTGACACTCGGAAACCTGCATGTGTATAGTAACTTTATAGTCTGGAGATAGGTAGTCATCTTGGCCATTACATAAGCCATTTATTACATGCATCTGTAGAAGAGAAACACTAGAGGTCACATAAGCTTCATAGTCAGACTGGCTACTGAAGCTTACAATATTTTATCCACCATGATATAAGGATATTGCTATGGGGATATGAGCTCCCTTTTTAGATTAACTGACTTTAGACATCACCATTCAGGAGATATCGTCTGATGAGGAAGGGAAGTATACAGCCGGCCCGACTGAACAATCCGAGGTCCATGCGAGACGGAACACACACTGTATAATGTCAAACTAAGTCTTATTGCCGCATGCAAATATTAGGAAAATCCCATCTTCTGTCGGTCAATAAAAGCAGTTGTGTTACTTGTCACTGCAGAAAACTTTATTACATGTATAATCCTTGACATCTTTCGCTGGCACCTGCGCTCTGGGGTAGTAATGGTTGCACCATGCAAATATATTGTCCATAGCCCATACCATATACCGTGTTTCCCCGAAAATAAGACCTAGCAGGAGTTTTCAGGGAGGCTTAAATATAAGACATCCCCTGAAAATAAGACCTAGCTGCAGTCTGTAATGAAGTGTCCATGCAGCGGTAAAAAAGTTAGACACTAAGGACACTTCATTATAGACAGCGGAGACCCCCTAAAGAAAGGAGAGAAGACTCCTCTTCCCCCCCCCCCCCCCCCCCCCCCACCCCCCTTCCCGATGATACCAGACGCCGCAGCAGAGCACACACACACTCCACATCCAGTGATATTGCTTGCTTCTCGGCGGCGATACTGTGCAGTGACCTTCCAGGACCTGCCGGAGGATCACATGGCTGGAAGAATGTGGTATCTCCAGATGTTGAGTGTGCGATTGTACCGGCATGTGAGATATCGTGAATGTATGTGATCGGATGTGTGTGACTGTTCTGATGTGAGTGTCGGCCAGATGCAGGGGGCGTTTGTTCGTTTGATACGAGTCGGCCAGATGCAGGGGAGTTGTGTAGCACACCTGCTGGGAGATCTGGGAGCCATACAGATGCCTGGTCCTGGTAAGTATGACTATCCTGGGAAGGAGGGGGGGGTGTTAACTTACCCCCAACCATGTCTCTTCAAGAATAAGACACCCCCTGAAAATAAGACCTAGTGCTTTTTTTCAAGGCAAAAAAAACCAGACTTATTTTTGGGGAAACAGGGTATCTCTTGCATTTATCATTCTTTTTAACTCATAGTGGTGGTCACGAAGGACTTAAATAACGGCAAATTCATCAAGCAGTTTTTGGTATAAGGCTACATGCGCACGCTGCGTTTTTTGCTGCAGTTTTGTCAGAACTTTCTGACATTTGACTTCCCAGCAAAGTCTGAGAAGTCAGATTTGCTATGCACATGTTGCAGTTTTTGTCAGCGTTTTGTCAAAAGTTTGACAACAAAAACGCAGGAAGAAAGAACATGCTGCATTTTTTTTTTTTAACATTTGTCACAAAAACGCACCTACAATTACAAACATTTCTTTATCGTTCCTATGGGAGACCCAGACAATGGGTGTTTAGCTTCTGCCTCCGGAGGCCACACAAAGTACTACACTCAAAAGTGTAGCTCCTCCCTCTGAGCTTATACACCCCCTGGAGAACCAGATCTAGCCAGTGTATCGCTTTGTGTTCAGGAGGCATACATCCACACATGCATTCTCATCTGATTTTTGATTTTTGGAAAGAGTTTGAAGAAAAGCGGGTCCAAGTCTGGACTCCCGGCATGTCCCTTCTCACCCCACTGTGGCGGCGGTGCTGTTAAGGTTGATTCCAAGGCTGGAGCCTTACATGCCGTGCTCCTTCACCATCCCTCTGGGCTCTGGCTTGAAGTGGGAGCCAGCACGGTTCTCCATGCTTGGCAGGAGACCGGTCTCCATCCGCAGCCCTTCAGGATCCTGCTGGACCGGAGCACTCATCCCTAGGGACTTGGAACCCTGCGTCTCAGCAAGCTAAGTACCTGAGGCGTTTATATATTGGGGGTCCCTGTACTTCATTGTTGTGGGAGAGTGTGCTGATTGTGTTTTATGATATTTCCGGCGGGTTCTCTGGCTGTTGCCTGAGAACCGCGCCGCTGGTGCCTGTGCGCCGGCCGCACCGCTCAAATTTAGGCCCCGGCTTCGCCGGAGGCCTAGTTTCGGTTTCTCTGCCCTCGCATGTCACTCATGCAGAGGGATAGGCTTGGCTCCGCCCGGCGGCCGTTCTGCACAGGGGAGGGTCACTCCTCACTGCAGTGTATGTCCCCTCCCCTGTAGGTCTCTATGGCCCTCCAGATCCCGCTCTCAAGCAAGTCCCGCCCCCTCTCTTCGCTCCGGCGGCCATTTTCTCAGCGTTCCCCCTGCGATCAGTCATTGCAGCGCTGGTCTGCAGCATCCCTGCCGAGGTGCTGTACTTGGGGGTCCGGGCTTCGGGATCTGGAGGGCACACAACACCGCTCCAGCGGTGTGGTAAGCCACAACCTCTGGTTGTGGACCTCTGTATATACTCTCTGGGGGTCATTCTCTGGCAGAGCCCCCACTCCAGCAGCATGTCTCACACGAGGAGCAAGGCTCCAAAGCTGTATTCAGTATGCGCTGCATGTAAGCTCCTACTGCCTGAACCGAGCACCTATCCACATTGTGATGCCTGCTCTAACCTGACGGTGCCTCAGCATGGAGTCTCACTCCCAGTGGTCTCTCAGGCTGCTCCTGCTCCTGTGGCTGAACCCCCGGCTTGGGTAGAATCCTTTTCTAGGTCTATCTCCCAGTCTTTTGCCGACTCCATGGGACTTCTGTCCAGGACTTTGCTGAATATGCATCAGCCCCCTTCACAGGGTGCCTCTGCTACTAGAGGTCTCTCAGGACCGGAGCTCACAGAGGATTCATCATCTGGTCCCAGACCCCGTCCTTCTAAGAAGAGACACAGGGTTCCCTCTCCTTCCTCGTCACGCGGCTCTGATTCAGGAGCTGACTCGCAGGATGAGGAGGATGCCTTTACTGGGGGCTCGGAGGCTACCTCCATGTACCCCATTGATCTGTCCGAAAGTGACTCAGTTGTTAGTGATTTGATTGCGTCCATTAATTCTGTACTGGATCTCAATCCGCCAGTATCAGAGGAACAACCCTCTCTGGCATAAAAGCACCAGTTTACCTCGCCTAAAAGGGCAAAGAGTGTGTTCTTTAACCACTCCAGTTTTCAGGCCGCTGTGACCAAGCCCAGGGCCTGTACTGACAAACGCTTCCCAAAGCGTGGTTCTGATGACCGTTTTCCCTTCCCACCTGAGATGGTCAAGGAGTGGGCTCATATCCCAAAGGTAGACCCCCCGGTGTCTAGACTCTCAGCCCGGACCGTTGTATCGGTGGCTGATGGCACCTCTCTTAAGGATTCCACTGACCGCCAGATTGACCTTCTGGCCAAATCTGTATCTGAAGCGGCAGGGGCCTCGTTCTCCCCGACTTTTGCAGCAGTGTGGGCTCTCAAAGCCATCTCTGCTTCTCTAGAGGGGATGCATTCCCTCGCCAGGGAATCTATGCCCGAAATGGTTACCTTAACTTCCCAAGCTTCAGCTTTTTCAGCCTATGCCATGTCTGCCATGCTGGAGGCTTCTCACCGCACTGCGGTGGCTTCGGCTAATTCCCTCGCTATCCGCAGGATCTTGTGGCTTCGAGAGTGGAAGGCAGATGCCTCTTCAAAGAAGTACCTTGCTGGACTCCCTTTTGCTGGGTCCCGGCTGTTCGGTGAACAGCTGGATGAAATTATTAAGGAAGCTACTGGCGGGAAGAGTACTTCCATGCCACAAACTAAAACCAGGAAACCTGTCCAGGGCAGGAATGAGTCGAGGTTTCGTTCCTTTCGTTCCTCCAACTAGTCGTCCTCTAAGCCCTCGGCCTCGTCCACTAACTCAGCCAAGGACCAGAAATCCAACTGGAGTCCAAAAAAGCGTCCACAAAAGACTGCAGGAGGTGCTGCCGCCAAGGCAGCGTCCTCGTGACTATCTGCCCGCTCCAGCAACATCCTTAGTCGGTGGCAGGCTCTCCCACTTTGGCGACGTGTGGTTTCAACACGTCTCCGATCAGTGGGTGCGGGATATCATCTCCCACGGCTACAGGATAGAATTCTCTTCCAGCCCACCAAAAAGATTTTTTCTGTCAACTCCCCCCTGCTCCAAGGCCGCCGCCTTCTCTCAGGCCGTGGCATCCTTGCAGGCCAACGGAGTAATTGTACCGGTTCCCGCCCGGGAACGGTTCAGAGGTTTCTACTCAAATCTCTTCCTAGTCCCCAAAAAGAACGGTTCCTTCCGGCCCATCCTGGATCTCAAGCTTCTCAACAAGCGTGTTCAGGTGCGGCATTTTCGCATGGAGTCTCTGCGATCACTCATTGCCTCAATGACCCAAGGGGATTTCCTGGCATCCATCGACATCAGAGATGCCTATCTGCATGTGCCAATTGCAGTTTCACACCAGCGTTGGCTACGTTTTGCAATCGGAGAGGAACATTTCCAATTCGTGGCTCTCCCCTTCGGGTTAGCCACGGCCCCTCGGGTATTCACCAAGGTCATGGCAGCAGTGATTGCGGTTCTGCACCTCCAGGGGTTGGCAGTGATTCCTTACCTGGACGACCTTCTAGTCAAGGCTTCATCCAGCGCGGACTGTCAGAGGAGTGTCTTGCTCACTCTCGCCACTCTAGCCCAATTCGGGTGGCTTGTCAATCTTCCCAAATCCACTCTGACTCCGACCCAGATGCTCACGTACCTAGGGATGCAGTTCGAGACTCTGCCGGCACTTGTGAAGTTGCCCTTAGTCAAACAGCAGTCCCTCCAACTGGCGGTGCGCTTTCTGCTGAGGCCTCGCCGTTATTCCCTCAGGCGCCTGATGCAGGTGCTGGGTCTGATGGTGGCGTCAATGGAGGCTGTTCCCTTTGTCCAGTTCCATCTGCGTCCCCTGCAGCTGGACATTCTCCACTGTTGGGACAAGCGGCCTTCCTTCTTGCACAGGTTAGTGGCTCTGTCGCCACAGACCAGGAGCTCTCTTCAGTGGTGGCTTCGGCCCCTCTCTCTGTCTCGGGCGCTCCTTTCTGGCCCCGTCCTGGGTGATCCTCACCACGGATGCCAGTCTATCCGGCTGGGGAGCGGTATGTCTCCACCACCGAGCGCAGGGCACTTGGACTCCGTCCGAGTCAGCCCTTTCGATCAATGTGCTGGAAACCAGAGCCGTGCTTCTGGCTCTCCTAGCTTTTCACCACCTTTTGGCGGACAGGCACATTCGAGTCGAGTCAGACAACGCGACAGCGGTTGCCTACATCAATCGCCAAGGCGGGACACGCAGCCGCCTGGCAATGTTGGAGGTACAACGCATCCTTCAATGGGCGGAGGACTCAAAGTCCACCATATCCGTAGTCCACATTCCAGGCGTGGAAAATTGGGAAGCAGATTATCTCAGCCGTCAAACCGTGGACAGTGGCGAGTGGTCCCTGCACCCGGCAGTTTTTCAGCAATCTGCCGCAAATGGGGCACTCTGGACGTGGACCTAATGGCATCCCGTCACAACAACAAACTTCCCGTTTACGTGGCTCGCTCCTACGATCCTCAGGCATTCGCCGCGGACGCTCTGGTTCAAGACTGGTCCCAGTTTCGTCTGTCCTACATGTTTCCCCCTCTAGCTCTCTTGCCCAGAGTCCTGCGCAAGATCAGAATGGAGGGCCGTCGAGTCATCCTCATTGCTCCGGACTGGCCCAGGCGAGCTTGGTACCCAGACCTGCTCCATCTGTCCGTAGAGGTGCCGTGGCATCTTCCGGACCGTCCAGACCTTCTCTCACAAGGTCCGTTTTTCCGCCAGAATTCTGCGGCTCTCAGATTGACGGCGTGGCTCTTGAGTCCTGGATCTTGACGACTTCTGGTATCCCTCCTGAAGTCATTTCCACTATGACTCGGGCCCGTAAGTCTTCCTCCGCCAAGATCTATCACAGGACCTGGAAAATGTTCCTGTCCTGGTGTCGCTCTTCCGGCCATGCTCCTTGGCCTTTTTCCTTGCCGACCCTTCTGTCCTTTCTACAGTCCGGTCTGCAGCTGGGATTGTCCCTCAACTCTCTCAAGGGACAAGTCTCAGCTCTATCAGTGCTGTTCCAGCGGCGTATCGCCCGGCTGGCTCAGGTCCGCACCTTCATGCAGGGCGCGTCTCACATCATTCCACCTTACCGGTGGCCCTTGGACCCCTGGGACCTCAATTTGGTTCTCACGGTTTTGCAGAAACCCCCCTTTGAGCCTCTTAGGGAGGTTTCTTTGTTTCGTCTTTCACAGAAAGTGGTCTTTCTAGTGGCCATAACTTCCCTCAGGAGAGTCTCTGATTTGGCTGCGCTCTCTTCGGAGTCACCTTTTTTGGTTTTTCATCAAGATAAGGTGGTTCTCTGTCCGACTCCGGACTTTCTTCCTAAGGTGGTCTCTCCCTTCCACCTTAACCAGGATATTTCCCTGCCTTCCTTCTGTCCGGCTCCTGTTCATCGCTTTGAAAAAGCGTTGCATACTCTGGATCTGGTGCGTACTCTCCGGATCTATGTGTCTCGCACCGCTGCTCTTAGGCGGTGCACCTCTCTTTTTGTGCTAACCACAGGTCGGCGTAAGGGTCTCTCTGCTTCTAAACCGACCTTAGCCCGTTGGATTAGGTCGACCATTTCGGATGCCTACCAGTGTTCTCAGGTGCCTCCCCCGCCGGGGATCAAGGCACATTCGACCAGAGCTGTCGGTGCCTCTTGGGCTTTCAGGCACCAGGCTACGGCTCAGCAGGTCTGTCAGGCTGCCACTTGGACTAGCCTGCATACCTTTTCAAAGCACTACCAAGTGCATGCTCATGCTTCGGCAGATGCGAGCTTGGGCAGACGCATCCTTCAGGCGGCTGTCGCCCATTTGTGAAGTTAGGCTCCGCCTACTTCTTAGTTTTTCTGTTTCTTCCCACCCATGGACTGCTTTGAGACGTCCCAATGTCTGGGTCTCCCAAAGGAACGATAAAGAAAAAGAGAATTTTGTTTACTTACCGTAAATTCTTTTTCTTATAGTTCCGTATTGGGAGACCCAGCTCCCTCCCTGTTGGCAATTTCTTGTTCCGCGTGTTTTCACCGGCTGTTGTCGTGGACAGAGTCTCCGGTTGTTCCGGTTCTTGCTCTGTTTTACTTATGGGTGGCTATTCTCCTTCAGCTTTTGCACTAAACTGGCTAGATCTGGTTCTCCAGGGGGTGTATAAGCTCAGAGGGAGGAGTTACACTTTTTAGGTAGTACTTTGTGTGTCCTCCGGAGGCAGAAGCTAAACACCCATGGTCTGGGTCTCCCAATACGGAACTATAAGAAAAAGAATTTACGGTAAGTAACAAAATTCTTTTTTTTTTTTTTGTGCCATTTCCAGGCTCTCTCTGACAAGGTGCAGTTTTGGCTGCAGTTTGTGAACACAAAAAGATGCAGTGTGCGCATGTAGCCTAAAACTGCAGCGACTTATTGCTCGTTCCTGCTAGTATTGCCAACTTTTGAAAAGTGGGCAGAGCGCAGCTGGGAGAAGGTATAGCCAAGTGTGCCCCACTAATTATTTGCACCACAAGTATCCTAAATTACAACAGAAATGTAAGCCAATCCCTGGCTGGCAGAAATTCCTTACAATATCTTACAACAGCTGTAAGATGCACCAAAGTCTGATGAATTTGGCACATATTACTGCAAATGCACCATTCATAAAGACTGATTTACTGTTTTGATTAATCGCGACCCAAGTGTTTGTAATGTGAAAATGTACTTCAAAGGGGCAGCCACTAGGTGCTCAGTGCCTGTTAGGCTACTTTCACACTTGCGTTGGACTGCTTCCGTAGCATTGCGTTGTGTGACGGATGCGTTGCATATAGTGGAACAACAAATGCTACGGATCGTACAAAACAACGGAAAGCTTTTTCTTTTTCTTTCTTCACAGTTTTACCGGCAGCAGACTATTGTGAACGATCAGCTGAGTGCTGTCACTTGCCGGCAGCTGAGCATGCCGGCGGGTGGGCGCTTAGCTGGATGTTCGGCCACCAGAGACAAAGTTTGAGATTTCCAAAAAAACGTTACATGCTGCGTTTCTTCCGCCCGATGCAGCGTCAAAATAACGACGCTGCGTCGTGCAGCGGATGCAACGCAGACACTTGCGTTACAGTGCGTTGTCCATACAAGTCTATGGAGAATAGCGCAGTGCGTTAACGGACTGCGCTATTCTCCATAGTGACGGACTCCGCTGAACGCAAGTGTAATCCTTCTCTGGAAACAGAGACACAAACATTACAGAAGGTAGGGGAAGGGTTTTGATTCTGCCTTTACACTCCTGTGCATGAAACTGCAAACTGGCATAAGATAGAGCTGTGCAGGCAAGATAATAGAAGTAATGCATGTCGGGAAGAGAGCTCCAACACACAATGTACTGGCAGAATGCCAACAATTAAAAAAATAAAAAAAATAAAAAACCTGGCATGTTAGAGCATAAAAATTGGTACAGCTCTAACAAAAAGGCCATAGTTTCCAAGAGGTTTTTGTGAAGAAGAAAAAAAACAGGTACTTTAATGGGAGTCTTAACATAAAATGACTTCAAAACCAGTACAGGCGTTCAGCGCACCCTTGGTGCTGTCTAACAGTTCCCTGCACCTTTTGTACTTGGTTTTCATCAATTTCCACTGCCTTCTGACATCTCTGGGTTTAAAGGCAATAATGAGGGATGAATATAGATGGGAGGATATAGTGTACTGTTTGGCCATGCCAAGGGTGCATCAAGTGTCTGTGCTTGGTTTGCACAGTCATCTTGTGCTGACAGACTGCCTTTTAATGCTATATACATGTATGCAACTTTTTGCTGTTGTACACTTCGGAAAATATCAATGCAACTTTTGATAGTGATTTAAAGGGACTTGGCGTGAACAGTCATCCTGTGCTGACAAAGTACAGGCACTCGTGCATCATAGTAGCTAATTATTATTTTTTTTAAATACCCTTCCCACCTGCTGGTTTTGTATCCATCTCCTCCCTTCTCTAGCCCTATGAAACCAGAGCTGTCAATAACAGTAGAGGGGAGGGTGGAAATTAAGGGAAAACAAGGAGGTGGGAAGCTGTATTTAAATGATTCGCCCCACCATGATACACGAAAGCCTGGACTTGGTGTGAACAGTGATCCTGTGCCAATAGTCCCTTTTAAGAAGGAAAAAAAAAAAGAAGGAAAAAAAAAAGGAATACAACCATCACTTTTTGTTAAAGAGGTTCGTCAATTTTTTGGGTTGCCAGAACCTCGGCCTATGATGACAAGGATTGATCTGTCCACGTGACTATTCCAGATTCTGCAGCTCAAAGCCATTGAGCTCATCTAACCATGGAGCAGTCAGTATGCTGGGGTGCCACGTTAGACCATGCTGGGGGTTGTAGTTTCACATCAAGTGGTATGACACAGGCTGCAACAACTGCCCCTGTAAAAAAAAAAAAAAAAAAGGGAAGGGAGTAAAACCTCCAACGCTACCAAACGTCTGCTGAAGTGACCTAGAACAAAGCCCTGACATATTGCTGTGAATGACGGTGAATGTGACGTGTCACTCTGGGAGCTGGAGTAGTGCACCCGCTTTATTAAGTAGTGATGTCAGTACTATCACGGGACTGGCTGCTTTCCCAATAAATAGCTGCTCCTGGATATTCCTCCTTTACGAGAAGAGGCCTGTCTGCAACATAACCTGTGCTCTGCACGGAGCCGCAGCAGGACTGGCATTACTGTGTGCACTAAACTGCAAAACACAATTCCTCAGCTAAAATCTATTTTCAACTTTACCTGGGCGGCTATTAGTCTAGTTGGAGTCATTGGTCATATGCCAGGAAAAAGAAGCGTTTACAAAAAGAGACACATTCGAATTACATCATGGTCAAATAGCAACAAAAAGAGAAATATCCTCCAAAAATTAAGCATTACTTACAGCAAAGAAGGGTGGCAGTTGTACATCGCCCAGGCCAAAAACTAGTACTCTAGCAGGATGCAGCTAAGGCTGCTTTCACACATCCGGCTTGAGCTCTGCGGCTCAATCCGGCTGTGCAAGCTATGCAACGGATGCGGTGAACACACCGCATCCTTTGCATAAGTTTTTCCTTTGCGGCCAGTCCGGTTTTTGCCGCTTGCGGCATGCTACTGAGCATGCGCAGTGGCAAAAACCGCATGCGGCGGCCGGATGCGGTTATTGCCACATCCGGCCGCCATAGGCATGCTTTGAAAAATGCGCCGCATCGGCCGAATGCGGTTTTCTTCGTCGCTCTATTGGGAGACCCAGACAATTGGGGTGTATAGCTACTGCCTCCGGAGGCCACACAAAGTATTACACTTAAAAGTGTAAGGCCCCTCCCCTTCTGCCTATACACCCCCCGTGGGATCACGGGCTGCTCAGTTTTCATGCTTTGTGCGAAGGAGGTCAGACATCCACGCATAGCTCCACTGTTTAGTCAGCAGCAGCTGCTGACTATGTCGGATGGAAGAAAAGAGGGCCCATACTAGGGCCCCCAGCATGCTCCCTTCTCACCCCACTTTCTGTCGGCGGTGTTTGTAAGGTTGAGGTATCCATTGCGGGTACGGAGGCTGGAGCCCACATGCTGCTTTCCTTCCCCATCCCCCTCAGGGCTCTGGGTGAAGTGGGATCTTACAGGTCTCCAGGCACTGAGACCGGGCTCCATCCACAGACCCAGAGAACCTGCTGGATATGGAGCTGAGTATCGTCAGGGACAGGGCCCTGCTACATTAAGGTACTCTGTGTCTCCGTACACATCGCGCACACACACACCAGCATTGCTGGGAGTGTTAGTGCGCCGGGGACAACAGCGCGGATCGCTTGTGCTTTTATTCACTGCAGCTTAGCTGAGTGAATTTATGTATTAGGAACTGCCGCGCCGGCCGCTGCTGGGTGTTTTACACTGTGGCGCGGCTGGGACTTGTGGTGCGCCGGGGACTTCCGCGCTGGCCGTGCATAGGACGGCCGCGCTTATTACTCGAGTCCCCGGCTTTGCGGCCTAGTTTTCGTTTCGTTCCCGCCCCCAGCCCTGCCAGTCAGGGGAGGGGCGGGACGCTGTACAGAAAGTCAGCGCCGAGAGCTGGAGTCTGCTTTGCATTCTCCAGCCCCCTCACTGGACACAGTGGGACGCCAGTTTCCCGCTCTAGTCTGGGGCACGCCCACGGCCCGCCCCTCTTCACAGGACGCCGGCGGCCATTCCTGCATGCAGTCCGAGCTGGAGAAGGGAGACAAGCTCTGGGCAACCAGTCACAGGATTCTGGCGACCACACACCCGCCTTTGTGCGGGCGGTAAGCAGCACCTGAAGTGCTGACCCCACTAACGCCGAAGTGGTCATTTGTACTTTATGCTTGTATGCTATACACTGCACTGTACGGTCGCTATTCTTGGATATATACCCTCCTAGATGGCTAGACAAGAGCAGCAAAAAGCAAGGGTGCTAAGGCACAAGCTTTCTATGCTGCGTGTATTGCATGTGCTGAAGTGTTCATTTGTACTTTATGCTTGTATGCTATACATTGCACTGTACAGTCGCTATTCTTGGCTATATACTATCCTAGATGGCTAGACAACAGCAGCAAAAAAGCAAGGGTGCCAAGGCACAGGCTTTCTATGCTGCTTGTACTGCATGTGATACCGTTCCATTGGCAGGTTCCACTGACCCCCATTGTGTGCAATGCTCCCCTGTAGCACTCGCTCAGCCGGGGTCTCTGCTAGAGGTGGCCAAAGGAACCACCTGTGAACCCTGTCCAGGGAAAGGGACAGAGTGGCAGTTTCGGCTGATAGATTGTCTGTGACTATGACTAACATCTTAGAGACTTTGCAGTCCAGACAGACCATGGGCAATGTTGATTCAATGCTCCCGGGCCACCCTCATTTGGAACAAATCAGTGCTCCGGGGAGGTCCCATGCATCCCAGGGTGAAGGCTCTGACACGGACAACAGTCCCAGACAGCCTAAGCGAGCTCGCTGGGAGCGGCACTCGGCTTCATCACTGGTCAGGGTCCCAGCAGGAGGACTCTAATGATGAGGCAGACGTAGCTGATCAGGACTCTGATCCTGAGACCGCTTTCAAGCCGGATACACCGGATGGTGACGCCATGGTGAAGATCTTATAGCGTCCATCAATGGAATGTTGGATATTTCTCCCTCAGCTCCTCCAGTGGAGGAGTCAGCTTCACAGCAGGAGAAATTCCATTTCAGTATCTCAAGCGTAAATTGAGTACTTTTCTGGCCACTCTGACTTCAGAGAGGCAGTTCAGAAACACCACGCTTATCCAGATAAGCGTTTCTCCAAACGTATTAAGGATACAAGTTATCCCTTTCCACCTGACGTGGTCAAGAGCTGGACCCAGTGTCCAAAGGTGGATCCTCCAATCTCCAGGCTGGCGACTAGATCCATAGTTGCAGTGGAAGATGGGGCTTCCCTTAAAGATGCCACTGACATAGATGGAGCTCTGGTTGAAATCCATCTATGAAACTATCGGCGCGTCGTTTGCTCCAGCATTCGCAGCACTACAAATTAGTTCAGCTGGTCTGGCGCAGATTGACATCGTCACACGTACATCTGTTCCGCAAGTAGCGTCCTTAACCTCTCAAATGTCTGCATTTGCGTCTTACGCTATTAATGCTGTCCTGGACTCTACGAGCAGTACGGTAGGGGCGTCCGCCAACTCCGTGGTTGTACGCAGAGCCTTGGGGTTAAGGGAATGGAGGCAGATGCTGCTTCCAAAAAAAGTGCTTAATTGCCATTTTCTGTGACAGACTGTTTCGTGAGAGATTAGATGAAATCGTTAAACAGTCCAAGTCTAAGGATTCTTCCTTACCCCAGCCCAAACCTAACAAACCCCAACAGAGGAGGGGACAGTCGAGGTTTCGGTCCTTTCGAGGCTCGGGCAGGGCCCAATTGTCCTCGTCTAAAAGGACTCAAAAGGTTCAGAGGAGCTCAGATTCTTGGCGGGCTCAGTCACGCCCAAAGAAGGCAGCCGGAGGAACCGCTACTAAGGCAGCTTCCTCATGACTGTCGGCCTCCTCTCTCCGCATCCTCGGTCGGTGGCAGGCTCGCCCGCTTTGGGGACATTTAGCTGCCACAGGTCAAAGACCGTTGGGTGAGAGACATTCTGTCTCAAGAGTACAGGATCGAGTTCAGTTCTCGTCCTCCGACCCGATTCTTCAGAACTTCTCCACCTCCCGACCGAGCCGGTGCTCGTCTGCAGGCGGGTGCTCTCTAAAGGCAGAAGGAGTGGTGATCTCTGTTCCTCTCCAGGACCAAAATCACGGTTTTTACTCCAATTTGTTTGTGGTGCCACAAAAGGGACGGGTCTTTCCGTCCTGTTCTGGACCTAAAAAACTGCTCAACAAGCATGTGAAGACCAGGCGGTTCCGGATGGAATCCCTCCGCTCCGTCATCGCCTCAATGTCTCAAGAAGAGTTCCTAGCATCAATGGACATGCTCCAGAGCACCAGCGTTTCTACGCTTCGTTATAGGAAACGAACACCTTTAGTTCGTAGCCCTGCCTTTCGGTCTGGCGACAGCCCCACGGGTCTTCACCAAGGTCATGGCTGCAGTAGTAGCAGTCCTGTGCTCTCAGGGTTACTCTGTGATCCCTTGCTTGGACGATCTACTCGTCAAGGCACCCTCTCAAGAGGCAGGCCAACACAGCCTGATCGTTGCGCTGGAGACTCTCCAGAGTTTCGGGTAGATCATCAACTTTTCAAAGTCAATTCTGACCCCGACCCAATCGCTAACACATCTTGGCATTGGGTTTCATACTCTATCAGCGATAGTGAAACTTCCGCTGGGCAAACAGCGTTCACTTCAGACAGGGGTGCAATCTCTCCGTCAAGGCCAGTCGCACCCCTTGAGACGCCTCATGCACTTCCTAGAGAAGATGGTAGCAGCATTAGAGGCAGTCCCTTTCGCGCAGTTTCATCTGCGTCCACTACAAGGGGACATTCTCCGCCAATGGGACGGGGAGTCGACGTTCCCTCGACAGGGACGTTTCTCTTTCTCAGGCGGCCAAGGAGTCTCTTCGGTGGTGGCTTCTTCCCACCTCATTGTCTTCAGGGTGGGGAGCAATTTTTCTCCTCCACAGGGCTCAAGGTACGTGGACTCAGCAAGAGTCCACCCTTCAGATCAATGTTCTGGAAATCAGAGCAGTGTATTTTGCCCTACGAGCCTTCCAGCAGTGGCTGGAAGGCAAGCAGATCCGAATTCAGGCGGACAACCCCACAGCGGTGGCATACATCAACCACCAAGGGGGGACACGCAGTCGGCAAGCCTTCCAGGAAGTCCGGCGGTTTCTGACGTGGGTGGAAGACACGGCATCCACCATATCCGCAGTTCACATCCCGGGCGTAGAAAACTGGGAAGCAGACTTCCTCAGTCGCCAGGGTATGGACGCAGGGGAATGGTCTCTTCACCCGGACGCGTTTCAGGAGATCTGTCGCCGCTGGGGGATGCCGGACGTCGACCTAATGGCGTCCCGGCACAACAACAAGGTCCCAGCTTTCACGGCACGGTCTCACGATCACAGAGCTCTGGCGGCGGACGCCTTAGTTCAAGATTGGTCGCAGTTCCGGCTCCCTTATGTGTTTCCACCTCTGGCGCTGTTGCCCAGAGTGCTACGCAAGATCAGGTCCGACTGCCGCCGCGCCATCCTCGTCGCTCCAGACTGGCCGAGGAGGGCGTGGTTCCCGGATATGTGGCATCTCACGGTAGGACAACTGTGGGCACTACCAGACCGGCCAGACTTGCTGTCTCAAGGGCCGTTTTTCCATCTGAATTCTGCGGCCCTGAACCTGACTGTGTGGCCATTGAGTCCTGGATCCTAGCGTCTTCAGGATTATCTCAAGAGGTCATTGCCTCCATGGGATAGGCTAGGAAACCAAGCTCTACCAAGATCTACCACAGGACGTGGAAGATATTCTTAGCTTGGTGCTCGGCTCAGGACGTTTCTCCCTGGCCATTGGCATTGACTTCTTTCCTTTCCTTCCTGCAATCCAGGTTGGAAAAAGGTTGGTCGCTCGGCTCCCTTAAGGGACAAGTCTCTGCGCTCTCTGTGTTTTTTCAGAAGCGCCTGGCCAGACTCCAACAGGTACGCACGTTCCTGCAAGGGGTTTGTCAGATCGTCCCTCCTTACATGCAGCCGTTAGAGCCCTGGGATCTGAACAGGGTTCTAATAGCTCTCCAGAAGCCGCTTTTCGAGCCTATGAGGGATGTTTCCCTTTCTCGCCTTTCACGGACAGTGGCCTTTTCTAGTGGCGGTCACGTCTCTTCGGAGAGTGGCCAAGCTAGCAGCGCTGTCTTGCAAATCTCCCTTCCTGGTGTTTTCACCAGGACAAGGTGGTTCTGCGCCCGATTCAGGAGTTCTCCCTAAGGTGGTATCCCCCTTTCATCTCAATCGGGATATCTCCTTACCGTCTTGTCATCCAGTTCATCAATGTGAACGGGATTTGCTTTTGTTGGATCTGGTGAGAGCTCTCAGAATCTACTTTTCCCGCACGGCGCTCCTGCGCCGCTCGGAGGCACTCTTGTCCTTGTCGCTGGTCAGCGTAAGGGGTTGCAAGCTTCCAAATCCACCCTGTCTCGGTGGATCAACGAACCAGTTCTTGAAGTCTACCGTTCTGCGGGGCTTCCGGTTCCCTCAGGGCTGAAGGCCCATTTTGCCAGAGCCGTGGGTGCGTCCCGGGCATTACGGCACCAGGCTTCGGCCCAGCAGGTGTGCCAGGCGGCTACCTGGTCGAGTCTGCACGCTTTTACCAAGCATTATCTGGTGCATACCTATGCTTCGGCGGACGCCAGCCTAGGTAGAAGAGTCCTGCAGGCGGCGGTTGCCCCCATGTAGGAAAAGGCCATTTTACGGCCTATCACGAGGTATTATTTTACCCACCCAGGGATTGCTTTTGGACATCCCAATTGTCTGGGTCTCCCAATAGAGCGACGAAGAAGAAGGGAATTTTGTTTACTTACCGTAAATTCCTTTTCTTCTAGCTCTAATTGGGAGACCCAGCACCCGCCCCTGTTTTTTTGGGGTATACATGTTAGTCATGTTGAATGGTTTTCAGTTCTCCGATATTCCTTCGGATTGAATTTGCTTAAACCAGTTTATTGGCTTTCCTCTTTCTTGCTTTTGCACTAAAACTGAGCAGCCCGTGATCCCACGGGGGGTGTATAGGCAGAAGGGGAGGGGCCTTACACTTTTAAGTGTAATACTTTGTGTGGCCTCCGGAGGCAGTAGCTATACACCCCAATTGTCTGGGTCTCCCAATTAGAGCTAGAAGAAAAGGAATTTACGGTAAGTAAACAAAATTCCCTTCTTTTTTGCCGCACGAAAAACGTGCCAGGCAACATTCCATCCGGCCGCCGCATCGGCTAAATCTGCCGCATGCGGCAAAAACCGGATGGAAGGCAAGGCCTTGCGGCACAATGCAGCACTAATTAAAGTCTATGCAGAAAAAACGCAACCGGCAGCAAAAAAAAAAACGGTTGCGATTTTCCTGCAAAGTGCCGGATTGTGCCGCATTGCAGAAACCGGATGTGTGAAAGTAGCCTAAGCCCCTACTAAGTAGAGGCATCACAGGTGCAGAAGGAACAAATCACACACACTTCCAAAAAATGAGGCTATTGCTGGATGATAAAACTGGACACTGATGGCTTGCATACAAAGCTGTTCACACATGCAGATGCACAAACACAAGCCCGAAACCTATTAGGTGACCCCCATACTATTAAATCAGGCGGGCTGCCAAGCCGTACTCCATCTGTACACCATACAGGAACATGAGTCTACAGTAATATACAAGACCTAACAGAAAGGGGCCTGGCTGTATGCTGTACAAAAAAATACGAGGTTTTAGTTGGTATTATGGCCAGAATATGGAAGCCTGCAACCCTCGTCACGGGACCTCATGCTTGTACAGTGCTGGCCAAAAGTATTGACACCCCTGCAATTCTGTCAGAATACTCAGTTTCTTCCTGAAAAGGATTGCAATCACAAAATTCTTTGGTATTATTTTCATTTAATTTGTCTACAATGAAAAAAAAAGAAAAAAAATTGTCAAAGCCAAATTGGATATAATTCCCATAAAGGGGGTGGACAAAAGTATTGGCACTGTTTGAAAAATCATGTGATGCTTCTCTAATTTGTGTAATTAACAGCCCCTGTAACTTACCTGTGGCACCTAACAGATGTTGGCAATAACTAAATCACACTTGCAGCAGGTGACATGGATTAAAGTTGACTCAACCTCTGTCCTGTGTCCTTGTGTGTACCACATTGAGCATGGAGAAAAGAAAGAAGACCAAAGAACTGTCTGAGGACTTGAGAATCCAAATTGTGACGAAGCATGAGCAATCTCAAGGCTACAAGTCCATCTCCAAAGACCTGAAAGTTCCTGTGTCTACAGTGGGCAGTGTCATCAAGAAGTGTAAAGCCCATGGCGCTGTGGCTAACCTCCCTAGATGTGGAAGGAAAAAAAATTGACGAGAGATTTCAACGCAAGATTGTGCGGATGGTGGATAAAGAACCTCGACTAACATCCAAACAAGTTCAAGCTGCCCTGCAGTCCGAGGGTACAACAGTGTCAACCCGTACTATCCGTCGGCGTCTGAATGAAAAGGGACTGTATGGTAGGCTACCCAGGAAGACCCCACTTCTTACCCCGAGACATAAAAAAGCCAGGCTGGAGTTTGCCACAACTTACCTGAGAAAGCCTAAAACGTTTTGGAAGAATGTTCTCTGGTCAGATGTGACAAAAGTAGAGCTTTTTGGGAAAAGCCATCAACAGAGTTTACAGGAAAAAAAAAAGGCATTCAAAGAAAAGAACACAGTCCCTACAGTCAAACATGGCGTAGGTTCCCTGATGTTTTGGGGTTGCTTTGCTGCCTCTGGCACTGGACTGCTTGACCGTGTGCATGGCATTATGAAGTCTGAAGACTACCAACAAATTTTGCAGCATAATGTAGGGCCCAGTGTGAGAAAGCTGGGTCTTCCTCAGAGGTCATGGGTCTTCCAGCAGGACAATGACCCAAAACACATTTCAAAAAGCACTAGAAAATGGTTTGATAGAAAGCACTGGAGACTACTAAAGTGGCCAGCAATGAGTCCAGACCTGAACACCTGTGGAGAGATCTCACAATGGCAGTTTGGAGAAGGCCCCCTTCACATCTCAGGGACCTGGAGCAGTTTGCCAAAGAAGAATGGTCTAAAATTCCAGCAGAGCATTGTAAGAAACTCATTGATGGTTACCGGAAGCGGTTGTGCGCAGTTATTTTGGCTAAAGGTTGTGCAACCAAGTATTAGGCTAAGGGTGCCAATATTTTTGTCTGGCCCATTTTTGGGGTTTTATGTGAAATGATCAAGAATTTGATTTTTGTTTCATTCTCTTTTGTGTTTTTTTCATCGTAAGCAAAGTAAATGAAGATAATACCAAAGAATTTGTGATAGCAATCATTTTCAGGAAGAAACTGAGCATTATCTGACAGAATTACAGGGGTGCCAATACTTTTCGCCAGCACTGTAGGTCCCTACACTAAATATAAAAATAGCAACAAAAGGTCCCTTTCTGTTGGGCCTTGCATATTCCTGTTCCTGTCCCTCTATGGTGCACAGGTGGGGTACGGCTTGGCAGCGCGCCTGATTTAATAGTATGAGCGTCACCTAATAGGCTGCGGGCTTGTGACTGTGAATCTGCATGTGTGAACAGTACTTTATGCAAGTCATCAGTGTGCAATTTTATCATCCAGCAATCACCCCCGCCATTTTTCTTCATCGTTCCTTTGGGAGACCCAGACCATGGGTGTTTAGCTTCTGCCTCTGGAGGACACACAAAGTACTACACTTAAAAGTGTAGCTCCTCCCTCTGAGCTTAAACACCCCCTGGTAGCCAGTCCTAGCCAGTTGATCGCTTTGTGTTCAGGAGGTCATACATCCACACATGCATTCTCATCTGATTGTTTGACTTTTGGAAAGAGTTTGAAGAAAAGCGGGTCCATGTCTGGACTCCCGGCATGTCCCTTCTCACCCCACTGTGTCGTCGGTGTTGTTAAGGTTGATTTACAAGGCTGAAGCCTTACATGCCGCGCTCCTTCACCATCCCTCCTGGGCTCTGGCTTGAAGTGGGAGCCAGCACGGTCTCCATGCCTGGCAGGAGTCCAGTCTCCATCCACAGCCCCTTGAGGATTCTGTTGGACCGGAGCACTCATCCTCAGGGACATGGCCCTGCGTCTCAGCAGCTAAGTACCTGAGACGTTTATGTTGGGGGTCCCGGTTCTTTATTGTAAGGGGAGAGTATGCTGTATGTGATTGTTTTTAACTTTTCCGGCGGGTTCTCCAGCTTTTGCCTGAGAACCGCGCCGATGGTGCCTGCTTGTCGGCCTCGCAGCTTAAATTTAGGCCCCGGCTTCGCCGGAGGCCTAGTTTCATTTTCCTGCCCTCGCATGTCACTCATGCAGAGGGACAGGTTCGGCTCCTCCCGGCGGCCGTTCTACACAGGGGAGGGACACTCCCCACTGCTGGGGCGTCCCTCCTTCCCGGCAGGTCTCTATAGCCCTCCAGTTCCCGCTCTTTTATAGGAACGCCCCTAGTCCCGCCCCCTCCATTTCTCAGGCAGAGTTCACTCTGCTCTGGGACATCCTGCATTCTGCATCTCTGCTGAGGTGCTGCGCTCTTTTATAGGCCTGCTCCAAGGCCGCTGCCTTCTCGCAGGCTGTGGCGTCCTTGCAGGCAAACGGAGTGATTGTCCCGGTTCCCGCTCAGGAACGGTTCAGAGGTTTTTACTCAAATCTCTTCCTAGTTCCAAAAAAGGACGGTACCTTCCGGCCCATCCTGGATCTCAAGCTTCTCAACAAGCATGTCCGGGTGCGGCATTTTCGCATGGAGTCTCTGCGATCAGTCATTGCCTCTATGACCCAAGGGGAGTTCCTGGCGTCCATCGACATCAGAGATGCCTATCTACATGTGCCAATCGCAGTGTCACATCAGCGTTGGTTATGTTTTGCAATAGGAGAGGATCATTTCCAATTCGTGGCTCTCCCCTTCGGGTTAGCCACGGTCCCTCGGGTATTCACCAAGGTCATGGCGGCAGTGATTGCGGTCCTGCACCTCCAGGGGTTAGCAGTGCTTCCTTATCTGCACGACCTTCTGGTCAAGGGTACATCCAGCGCAGACTGTCAGTGGAGTGTTTCGCTCACTCTCGCCACCCTAGCCCAATTTGGGTGGATTGTCAATCTTCCCAAATCCACTCTGACTCCGACTCAGAGTCTCCCGTACCTAGGGATGCAGTTCGAGACTTTGCCGGCACTTGTGAAGTTGCCCTTAATCAAACAGCAGTCTCTCCGGCTAGCGGTGCGCTCTCTCCTGAGGCCCCGCCGTTATTCCCTCAGGCGCCTGATGCAGGTGCTGGGTCAAATGGTGGCTTCCATGGAGGCGGTTCCCTTTGCCCAGTTCCATCTGCGTCCTCTGCAGCTGGACATTCTCCGCTGTTAGGACAAGCGTCCTTCCTCCTTACAGAGGTTAGTGGCTCTGTCGCCACGGACCAGGACCTCTCTTCAGTGGTGGCTTCGACCCCTCTCCCTGTCCCAAGGGTGCTCCTTCCTGGCTCCGTCCTGGGTGATTCTCACCACGGATGCCAGCCAATCCGGCTGGGGAGCGGTACATCTCCACCACAGAGCTCAGGGCACTTGGACTCTGTCCGAATCAGCCCTTTCAGTCAATGTGCTGGAAACCAGAGCTGTGCTTCTAGCTCTCCTAGCCTTTCACCACCTGTTGGCGGGCAGGCACATTCGAGTCCAGTCAGACAACGTGACAGCGGTTGCCTACATCAATCACCAAGGCGGGACACGCAGCCGCCTGGCAATGTTGGAGGTCCAACGCATTCTTCAATGGGCGGAGGACTCCAAGTCCACCATATCCGCAGTCCACATCCCTGGCGTAGAAAACTGGGAGGCAGATTATCTCAGCCGTCAATCCGTGGACGGTGGCGAGTGGTCTCTGCACCCGACAGTGTTTCAGTCAATCTGCCGCAAGTGGGGCACTCCGGACGTGGACCTAATGGCATCCCGTCACAACAACAAGGTTCCGGTTTACGTGGCTCGCTCCCATGATCCTCAGGCCTTCGCCGCGGACGCTCTGGTTCAAGACTGGTCCCAGTTTCATCTGTCCTACGTGTTTCCCCCTCTAGCTCTCTTGCCCAGAGTCCTGCGCAAGATCAGAATGGAGGGACGTCGAGTCATCCTCATTGCACCGGACTGGCCCAGGTGAGCTTGGTATCCGGACCTACTCCAACTGTCCGTGGAGATGCCGTGGCATCTTCTGGACCGCCCAGACCTGCTCTCGCAAGGTCCGTTTTTCCGCCCGAATTCTGCGGCACTCAAATTGACGGCGTGGCTCTTGAGTCCTGGATTTTGACGGCTTCTGGTATTCCTCCTGAAGTCATCTCCACTATGACTCGGGCCCGTAAGTCTTCCTCCGTCAAGATCTATCACAGGACTTGGAAAATTTTCCTGTCCTGGTGTCGCTCTTCCGGCCATTCTCCTTGGCCATTTTCGTTGCCGACCCTTCTGTCTTTTTTACAGTCCGGTCTGCAGCTAGGACTGTCCCTCAACTCTCTCAAGGGACAAGTCTCAGCTCTATCAGTGCTGTTCCAGCGGCGTCTCGCCCGGCTGGCTCAGATTCGCACCTTCATGCAAGGTGCGTCTCACATCATTCCACCTTATCGGCGGCCCTTGGATCCCTGGGACCTTAACTTGGTCCTCACGGTATTGCAGAAACCCCCCTTTGAGCCTCTTAGGGAGGTTTCTTTGTATCGTCTTTCTCAAAAGGTGGCCTTTCTAGTTACCATAACTTCTCTCAGGAGAGTCTCTGATTTGGCTGCGCTCTCCTCGGAGTCACCTTTTTTGGTTTTTCACCAAGACAAGGTAGTTCTCCGTCCGACCCCGGACTTTCTTCCTAAGGTGGTCTCTCCCTTCCACCTTAACCAGGATATTTCCTTGCCTTCCTTCTGTCCGGCCCCTGTTCATCGCTTTGAGAAATTTCAGACAGCAGGAGAAAAGCAGGTTTAAATACCGCGCCAAACCACAGGAGTACAGATGAAGTTAATAGATCTCTTTTCTTTATTTTCACAGGTCTACGCGTTTCAAGGACATATCCGTCCTCTTCCTCAGGACAAATGCAGAGAATACTATAGCGAAACAGAGGCTACAGGCTCACATATATGTATTAGAAAAAAGCCACGTATGCATTGGTTGCGTCATCAACCTGCTCGTGACTCATAGGCACGTGGAGGAGTGAATAAAGTTCAGAGTGTTGATAGAGAAGAAAAAAAGAAAGAAAAAAGAAAAAAAGGGGGGGAGAGAAAAGGAAAAAAAGAAAAGAAAAAAGAAAGAAAAAAGAAAACAAGGGAAGGCGGAGGAAAGAGATGGGAAGAGAGAGGGATAAAGAAATAGGAGGGGGGAAAGGGTGAAAAAATGAATAAAATGAATAAATGAAATGCAGTGATTGGGACTTAAAAATGCATATCATTAAAAAACTGTGGAAACCTACGGATCCACAAAATGATATGTGCATGCCTTAATATAAATGTGTGTGATGAATTTAATAAATGAACAAAAATGTGCTATGGTGATTATTATTATCTTTTAGGATTAATAAGTATATTCCCAAAATCATGTAAAAATGTGGAAAATGTATAATGGGAAAAAAACTAAATGAGGGATCAATGTAAAAACCGTGACATAGGCTCGCTATACCAGAGGGGTATGAGCGGCTCTGCGGTGGAAACATTTACAAGAGAAAAACAACAACAGGGCGGGAGCGGTAACACCCGCTAAAGGAGCGAATAGAAGTTGACAGCATGGGAAAATGTGATGTGCGCCTGCGCGGAAGGTGAAGTGAGGTGAGAGCGTGTAAGGAAGAAAAACAGTGAGCGCCTGCGCGAAAGGGTGACTAAAGGTTAATACCGTGGGAAAAAGAGCATTGCGCTTGCGCGAGGGGGAAACAAGGGGGGGTAGAAGCCGTGTAGATAATAATCCGCGGTCAGCGGCTAGGGACTAAGATAGTGATTAAAAGAAAGGAAAAATGGGAGTGGGTAAAAAGAAAAAATCAGAGGAAGATTTTAAATCACAAAAGGAATATGTGAAACCAAAAGGGGAAAAGACCAGGGAACTTGAATAAATAGGAACAGGACTCTGGGTCAGAAAGGAAAGAGTGCGTTCACTAAATTAGCGGGATCCCTTTCTAAAAAATATTTATATAGAAAAAGGACGCTTAAGGGAGAATCAAAGAGACCTGGAAACACGCGAGATATATAATGTATATATATATATATATATATATATATATATATATATATATATATATATATATATATATATATATATATATATATATATATATATATATATATATATGTGTATGTATATGTATATGAATAAAAAGGGTAATAAATACTATAAAAATATTTTAATATTAGGAAAAAAAAGGGGGGGGGGGAGGGAATTAAAATTCAAAGAGAAAAAAATCATGAAAAGATATATAATGAAAATTGCAAATATGCACATATGTATATGGAATGGTCAACCAAAAAAAGGGGAAAATAAAAAGAATAAAAAATAGCAAGATAGTATAGAAAAATAGTGAGAGGGATTCCCGACAACGGGTAATATTATGAGTTCATGGAAATATAGTGAAAAAATATATATGTATTTATAAAAATACATATATATAAAGGAATGTAAAAAATATATATGTAAAAATATATATATATAATATATATAAAAAATATAAAAAAAGAGTGAAACCACAAGTGGACGTGGGGGACTGTGCAAAAGGGATGTCTATATGCATGTCCATGTAAGGGTGAACAAGGTAGAAAAGAGTGAAATGCATGTGCATAAGTGAAAGGTGTGCATTAATTGGGCCAATATTACATAACAATGGCAAATATAAAATACAAATGTATATGAAAATATATAAAAATATTAATAACAAGATTGCAGATGAAAAATCGTGAGCATGTTAAAAATATTGTTAAAAACACAATAAAAAACACTAAAAATTTTTTTTAAATTGTCTAATATATAACAATAAAAAATTAGAACGACAAGTCAGTTATCAGATTCAAGCCCATCGGCTTCAGAGTATCCAGTTTATGTATCCAGAATGATTCTTTTTTGTTGAGAACATCCATTCTGTTAGGACTATGAGGGTATGTGCGCACGTTGCTTTTTACCTGCTTTTTACCTGCTTTTTTGCTGCTTTTTCTTCTGCGCTGTTTAATGCCAAAATGGATGTGTTCTTCTATTCAAGCAAAGTCTATGGGAATTTGGGTTTCTTGTTCACACTATGTTGTTCAAAATGCTGCCTTTTTGTGGCAGAACTTTGGTCAAAAACTCAGCTTTGCAGTGCAAAACCCAAATGGCAAAAACAATTGACATGTTGCTTCTTTGAAAAGCTGAGTTTTTGACCAAAGTTCTGCCACAAAAAGGCAGCATTTTGAACAACATAGTGTGAACAAGAAACCCAAATTCCCATAGACTTTGCTTGAATAGAAGAACACATCCATTTTGGCATTAAACAGCGCAGAAGAAAAAGCAGCAAAAAAGCAGGTAAAAAGCAGGTAAAAAGCAACGTGCGCACATACCCTCAGAAGAGACTTGCTCAATGGGCGTAATGGTGAAAGCCATGGTCTTATTATGAGACAAAGTGCAGTGTTTGGAAAGTCCATGGAGCATGTAGCCAATCCTGATGTTATGCCTGTGTGAATTAAGGCGGTTGTGAAGAGCTTGGCATGTCCTACCTATGTACTGTTTGCCACAATTACAGTCAATAAGATATATCACAAAATTAGATTGGCAGGTGAGATGAGTTTTAATGGGAAAAACTTCTGTGCCGTCTGAGGACTTGAAGCTCGTGCGTTTGTGGCAAATAGTTTTGCAACATAGGCAATTTTTTAAACCGCATCGATAAGACCCTGGAGGGGCAATAAGGTTGACAGTTCTCGGGAGGGCAGTTCTAAGGCGGCTGGGGGCTAAAACATTCTTTATGCTGGGGGCTCTTCTGAATGTGATGCCCGGGATGGGGGGAAGAATAGTCTTTAGAAAGGGGTCATTCAACAATATACTCCAATGCTTGGCGAAAATGTTCCTGATTTTTACATTATCACTACTGTAAGTAGTCAAAAAATTAAGATTAAAGGGACTCTCATTATTTCCAAGGACAGGGGAAGAAAGAGTTTTCGGTGTAATCAAATCCTTTTGTTCCAAAATGGCAGAATTGTGATATGCTCTTTGGATGAGGGTTTTAGGATATTTCTTTTCTAAAAAACGATCCCTAAGGACTTTCACCTGAAGGTTAAAATCATCCAAACGGGAACAATTTTTCCTGATGCGTTTATATTGATTAGTTGGAATATTTTTCAGCCATTTAGTGTAATGTTCACTGTTGTAGTGTATGTATCCATTGGCGTCCACTTGCTTGAAATATGTTTTAGTCAATATTTTATTATCGGAATGGAAAATGGTAAGATCCAGGAAATTGATTTCGGACTTATGATAAGTGGAGGTGAAATCAAGACCCCAGTTGTTCTGGTCCAGATGCTGCAAAAAGGAGTCAATATTGCAGTTCTTGTTGTCCCAAATGAAGATCAAATCATCTATGTAACGTTTATACAGAATTATCTCACCCTTAAAAATGCTATTCTGGATATATAATTGCTCAAAAATTCCCATGAAGAGATTAGCGTAAGCACATGCTGCTCTAGAGCCCATTGCTGTGCCAAGTTTCTGATGATAGAGTTTTTCTTCAAAAGTGAAGAAATTGTTGTTTAATACAAATTCCATTGCTTCTAATATAAAATTTTTTTGGGGAAGCGGAATATTACTATTAGAAGCAATGGAATTTGTATTAAACAACAATTTCTTCACTTTTGAAGAAAAACTCTATCATCAGAAACTTGGCACAGCAATGGGCTCTAGAGCAGCATGTGCTTACGCTAATCTCTTCATGGGAATTTTTGAGCAATTATATATCCAGAATAGCATTTTTAAGGGTGAGATAATTCTGTATAAACGTTACATAGATGATTTGATCTTCATTTGGGACAACAAGAACTGCAATATTGACTCCTTTTTGCAGCATCTGGACCAGAACAACTGGGGTCTTGATTTCACCTCCACTTATCATAAGTCCGAAATCAATTTCCTGGATCTTACCATTTTCCATTCCGATAATAAAATATTGACTAAAACATATTTCAAGCAAGTGGACGCCAATGGATACATACACTACAACAGTGAACATTACACTAAATGGCTGAAAAATATTCCAACTAATCAATATAAACGCATCAGGAAAAATTGTTCCCGTTTGGATGATTTTAACCTTCAGGTGAAAGTCCTTAGGGATCGTTTTTTAGAAAAGAAATATCCTAAAACCCTCATCCAAAGAGCATATCACAATTCTGCCATTTTGGAACAAAAGGATTTGATTACACCGAAAACTCTTTCTTCCCCTGTCCTTGGAAATAATGAGAGTCCCTTTAATCTTAATTTTTTGACTACTTACAGTAGTGATAATGTAAAAATCAGGAACATTTTCGCCAAGCATTGGAGTATATTGTTGAATGACCCCTTTCTAAAGACTATTCTTCCCCCCATCCCGGGCATCACATTCAGAAGAGCCCCCAGCATAAAGAATGTTTTAGCCCCCAGCCGCCTTAGAACTGCCCTCCCGAGAACTGTCAACCTTATTGCCCCTCCAGGGTCTTATCGATGCGGTTTAAAAAATTGCCTATGTTGCAAAACTATTTGCCACAAACGCACGAGCTTCAAGTCCTCAGACGGCACAGAAGTTTTTCCCATTAAAACTCATCTCACCTGCCAATCTAATTTTGTGATATATCTTATTGACTGTAATTGTGGCAAACAGTACATAGGTAGGACATACCAAGCTCTTCACAACCGCCTTAATTCACACAGGCATAACATCAGGATTGGCTACATGCTCCATGGACTTTCCAAACACTGCACTTTGTCTCATAATAAGACCATGGCTTTCACCATTACGCCCATTGAGCAAGTCTCTTCTAATAGTCCTAACAGAATGGATGTTCTCAACAAAAAAGAATCATTCTGGATACATAAACTGGATATTCTGAAGCCGATGGGCTTGAATCTGATAACTGACTTATCGTTCTAATTTTTTATTGTTATATATTAGACAATTTAAAAAAAAATTTTTAGTGTTTTTTATTGTGTTTTTAACAATATTTTTAACATGCTCACGATTTTTCATCTGCAATCTTGTTATTAATATTTTTATATATTTTCATATACATTTGTATTTTATATTTGCCATTGTTATGTAATATTGGCCCAATTAATGCACACCTTTCACTTATGCACATGCATTTCACTCTTTTCTACCTTGTTCACCCTTACATGGACATGCATATAGACATCCCTTTTGCACAGTCCCCCACGTCCACTTGTGGTTTCACTCTTTTTTTATATATATTTTATATATATATTTTTACATATATATTTTTTACATTCCTTTATCTATATGTATTTTTATAAATACATATATATTTTTTCACTATATTTCCATGAACTCATAATATTACCCGTTGTCGGGAATCCCTCTCACTATTTTTCTATACTATCTTGCTATTTTTTATTCTTTTTATTTTCCCCTTTTTTTGGTTGACCATACCATATACATATGTGCATATTTGCAATTTTCATTATATATCTTTTCATGATTTTTTTCTCTTTGAATTTTAATTCCCTCCCCCCCCCTTTTTTTCCTAATATTAAAATATTTTTATAGTATTTATTACCTTTTTTATTCATATACATACATATACACATATATATATATATATATATATATATTATATATATGCATTATATATCTCGCGTGTTTCCAGGTCTCTTTGATTCTCCCTTAAGCGTCCTTTTTCTATATAAATATTTTTTAGAAAGGGATCCCGCTAATTTAGTGAACGCACTCTTTCCTTTCTGACCCAGAGTCCTGTTCCTATTTATTCAAGTTCCCTGGTCTTTTCCCCTTTTGGTTTCACATATTCCTTTTGTGATTTAAAATCTTCCTCTGATTTTTTCTTTTTACCCACTCCCATTTTTCCTTTCTTTTAATCACTATCTTAGTCCCTAGCCGCTGACCGCGGATTATTATCTACACGGCTTCTACCCCCCCTTGTTTCCCCCTCGCGCAAGCGCAATGCTCTTTTTCCCACGGTATTAACCTTTAGTCACCCTTTCGCGCAGGCGCTCACTGTTTTTCTTCCTTACACGCTCTCACCTCACTTCACCTTCCGCGCAGGCGCACATCACATTTTCCCATGCTGTCAACTTCTATTCGCTCCTTTAGCGGGTGTTACCGCTCCCGCCCTGTTGTTGTTTTTCTCTTGTAAATGTTTCCACCGCAGAGCCGCTCATACCCCTCTGGTATAGCGAGCCTATGTCACGGTTTTTACATTGATCCCTCATTTAGTTTTTTTCCCATTATACATTTTCCACATTTTTACATGATTTTGGGAATATACTTATTAATCCTAAAAGATAATAATAATCACCATAGCACATTTTTGTTCATTTATTAAATTCATCACACACATTTATATTAAGGCATGCACATATCATTTTGTGGATCCGTAGGTTTCCACAGTTTTTTAATGATATGTATTTTTAAGTCCCAATCACTGCATTTCATTTATTCATTTTATTCATTTTTTCACCCTTTCCCCCCTCCTTTTTCTTTATCCCTCTCTCTTCTCATCTCTTTCCTCCGCCTTCCCTTGTTTTCTTTTTTCTTTCTTTTTTCTTTTCTTTTTTTCCTTTTCTCTCCCCCCCTTTTTTTCTTTTTTCTTTCTTCTTTTTTCTTTTATCTTCTTTTTTCTTTCTTTTTTTCTTCTCTATCAACACTCTGAACTTTATTCACTCCTCCACGTGCCTATGAGTCACGAGGAGGTTGATGACGCAACCAATGCATACGTGGCTTTTTTCTAATACATATATGTGAGCCTGTAGCCTCTGTTTCGCTATAGCATTCTCTGCATTTGTCCTGAGGAAGAGGACGGATATGTCCTTGAAACGCGTAGACCTGTGAAAATAAAGAAAAGAGATCTATTAACTTCATCTGTACTCCTGTGGTTTGGCGCGGTATTTAAACCTGCTTTTCTCCTGCTGTCCGAAATTACTCCGTTTTGGCGGGACTGCTGCCTTCCACGTTACTTTTATGCTGACAAAGGGGTTGTGACTGTCACAACCACATCAGGTGAGTGTCCCTTCTTACATTCACCTCCCATTGTTATACCGGGTAAGACCCTATTTGCGCCTTTCTTCCCACAGCTTTCACTGCATCGCTTTGAGAAAGCGCTGCATACTCTAGATCTGGTGCATGCTCTCCGGATTTGTGTGGCTCGCACCGCTTCAATTTAGGAGGTGCACCTCTCTTTTTGTGCTAACCACAGGGCGGCGCAAGGGTCTCTCTGCTTCTAAGCCGACCTTGGCCCGTTGGATTAGATCGACCATTTCGGACGCCTACCAGAGTACTCAGGTGCCTCCCCTGCCGGGGATCAAAGCACACTCGACCAGAGCGGTCAGTGCCTCTTGGGCTTTTAGGCACCAGGCTACGGCTCAACAAGTCTGTCAGGCTGCCACTTGGACTAGCCTGCATACCTTTTCAAAGCACTACCAAGTGCATGCTGATGCTTCGGCAGATGCGAGCTTGGGCAGAGGCATCCTTCAGGCGGCTGTCGCCCACTTGTGAAGTTAGGCTCCGCCTACTTCTTAGTTTTTTCTGTTTATTCCCACCCAGGGATAGCTTTGGAACGTCCCATGGTCTGGGTCTCCCAAAGGAACGTTGAAGAAAAAGAGAAATTTGTTACTTACCGTAAATTCTTTTTCTTATAGTTCCGTATTGGGAGACCCAGCTCCCTTCCTGGTGCCTGTTGGCAATTTTCTTGTTCCGCGTGTTATCACCGGCTGTTGTCGTGGACAGAGTCTCCGGTTGTTCCGGTTCTACTTGTGGGTGGCTATTCTCCTTCAGCTTTTGCACTAAACTGGCTAGATTTGGTTATCCAGGGGGTGTATAAGCTCAGAGGGAGGAGCTACACTTTTGAGTGTAGTACTTTGTGTGTCCTCCGGAGGCAGAAGCTAAACACCCATGGTCTAGGTCTCCCAATACGGAACTATAAGAAAAAGAATTTACGGTAAGTAACAAAATTCTCTTTTTTGCAAGTGTGTGTGATTTGCTCCTCCTGCACCTGTGATGCCTCCACTTAGTGGGGAATTAGCTCTATCCTGCTAGAGTACTAGTTTTTGGCCCGGGCGATGTACACACTGCAGCCCATCTTTACATCATGGTCAACCACAATAAAGTCATGCATGAGAAAAGGAAATCTTTCCATACTTTTCTCAAGACGGTGCTCAAGTGTATTGCAGTGATGTTCCTCGGCTGATGGAAAAATGTAACATTGAGAACAATATGAGTGGAGACTATTGCTTCATCCCCAAAAAAAAGTCTGAAAGCCGTTACTGCACAATGGCAGCGAGTATGCTTCACTGCCTGCAGGGATTCTGGGTACTTGAAGGAAAGCGAAGAGAATTCAGACTTTATTCCCAAGACCCTTAACTACGATGTGTGGGGCTGGTCAATATGTGGTGATCTGAATATTCTCTCTGCTCCTTGGGCGGCAAGAAGGACACAAAGTATCAATGCTTTTTGTGTGAATAGGACAGCCAGCAAAAGACATCCTTGGAGTCAAAAAAGTTGGGCAACGAGGACATTTTTGCAACCTGGACTCAAAAACATAGTTGCGAACAGTTTAGTTGACCCCACTAAAGATCTCCTGCCACCTTCCACATTAAGCTTGGACTGATTAGGCAGTTTGTGAAAGCTCTACTGAAAGAAGGAAAGACTTAAGTCCCAAGATTCAGGGACTGTCCAAAGCAAAACTCAAGAAAGACATTTTTGTGGGTCCGGAATTTGGAAACTGATGAGGAAAAAAAAAAAAAGAAATGAAAGCCCAGTGTGCACTAGGAAAAAGGAATTTTCTTAAGAAAATTGCAGAGGCTCAGTAAGATTTCCGCACCTGCGGGAAAATACCACATTGAAATCCACATGCGGTTTGTTGCGTTTTGCTGCAGAAATGCCGCAGCCAGCGTTGGACTGGCTACCAGAGGAATCTCCAGTAATACCAGGCCTGGCCACTGTTTCCTTCACTGAACTCCGGAGCTGTCACCTGAGCTCCGGAGTGCAGCCTAGACTAAACTGCGAGCGCCAAGTGATTGATTGCGGTTTAGTTCAGGCTGGGCTGATCTGTGGAGTTCAGGTGACAGCCGCTCTACAGCTGTCACCTGAGCTCCAGAGATCAGCCCAACCAGAACTGAACTGAACTGCAAGCGCCGGGAAATCAATCACTCTGCGCTCGCAGTTTAGTCTACGCTGCACTCCGGAGCTCAGGTGACAGCTCCGGAGTTCAGTGCATGTAACCGCGGCCAGGACTGGTATTGCTGGAGATTCCTCTGGTAGCCAGTCCCGCAGCAACGTGCAGAAAAAAAGTGGCATGCAATTGTTTTTGCTGCAGGAATCCCGCAGCAAAACATGCAGCTGTCAAAATCCGCATAGTGCGCACAGCATTTTTTTTTCCCCACAGGATTTGCTGGTGAATCACTGCAGAGATGTTATGAACATTTTCTGCAGCGAAACATGCAGCAAATCCGCGAGAAATTCTTGTGCGCACAGAGCCTAAAAGCGGTTGAGAAAAGGGCTCGGAATTCTTTTTAAAAAGTTGAAGAAATTTCCAAGTAACAAAAGATCTGAACTTTAAAGTCCTTTGTTGAGAACATGCGGATACATTTCACAGCCTTGGGTTGTCTGAAGAATTTGAAGTTCCTTTTTTACACTCCCATTTGGACGACTTTCCTGAAAACCTTGGTGTTAGCGGAGAGCACGGAGAAAGATTTAATTAGAATTAAAGCTGCTTGGACTGGAAAAAAAAAAAAAATCAGGACCGGAGGATCACTGCTCAATAAAAAAAAAAAAAAAAAAAAAGAAAACCCGATCCACTCCAGATGCCGGAGCCCATATAAGTCAAAGAGTACCAGAAATCGGAGATTAAAAACCATTATGGAGGAGGAAAGTGGGTAGGAGAGCGCATTGTACTCACCTGAGGCGGTGTCATGGCGGCAAACTCCTTCCGGGTCACGCGTTTCCCTCCAGAGCCGACAATTCAAGATTCACGGTTTTGCTCGCCCACCGGCGTGTGCAATTGGTTGCAGTTAAACTCGCCCCCATCCTGCATGTCAGTTGACTGCAACCAATCACAGGCGCCAGGATGGTGAGTGGGCAGGGAAAGCAGTGCAAGCGTCTGCGGGTCAGTATGGTGAGCATGCATGTAGACAAACACATGCGGCGCGCTCCTGTCAGAAAAGTGTGTGACTGTGCTGGTGATGCGATGTCAGAGTTGTGCGAGTCCCTCGCAAGTGTGACTTCGGCATAAGAGAAACCGCATGCGGATTTTTTTTTTTAAATTTATTTAATTTAAATAATAATAAAAAAAAAAAAACACTTGCAGTCCCCCCCCAATTTTGATCCCCAGCCAAGATAAAGCCAGCTGGGGGCCGGTATTGTCAGCCCACCGCCACGCGGATCCGGACTTTTAGTCCAGTGCGATCCCCTCACGTAACACTCGGCTCACGCTGGCAGCACAACAGAGCCGAGTGTCATGCGAGTGTGCCTGCGACTGAGGTCCGACCGTGCGAGCGGACCTCAGCTGCGGGGAGCGGGCCGGCGCTGAGCAGTGGTCTGGCGGGCCGGCACGGAGGAGGGGAGGGATTTATCTCCCTCTCTTCTCCGTAGGTGGCTACTGCTATTGTCGCACTGCACTCGCGGTACACTGGTGTACCGCGAGTGTAGTGCGATTTTTCTCTCGCCCCATTGACTTGAATGGGTGTGAGAGAAACAAGGATCGCATTGTACCCCCAGCATGCTGCGATTGTTTTCTTGGTCCTATTAGGGCTGAGAAAATAATTGTTCGTGTGCGCACACAGGCTAATATTGGTCTGAGCGGAATCCGATTTTTTTTTTATCGCACTCCACTCGCACTGTTTTTCTCGACGTGTATCTTAGGCCTAACAGTCTGGAACCGCTAAGCCCTAATTAGGAAATCACAAATATGGAATATGAAAATGGTGGGGGGACGACTGTCGGAGGCTTCACAGAGAAGATCCACAGCCTTCTAGAAGAGGAAAGATCAAGAGAAAAGGAAAAGGTGCAAGAATCAATTTCCATTAAAATTGCAGAATGAACGTTCAATAAATTTACCATATTTTTGCTTTATAAGATGCACCAGATTCTAAGACTCATCCCAAATTTAGAGGGGATGGAAAAAAAAAAAAAAAGGTAAAAAAAAACAAAAAACAAAAAGGTCCATCTTAGGGTGCGACCGCACTTTGCTTTTTACCTGCTTTTTCAACTGCAGCGTTTAATGCCAAAATGGATGTGTTCTGCTTTTCAAGCTTAGTCTATGGGAATTTGGGTTTCTAAACCCCACTATGCAGTTCAAACTGCAGCCTTTTTGTTGCAGAACTTTGGTCAAAAACTCAGCTTTGCAGTGCAAAACCCAAATGGCAAAAACAATGACATGTCTAAAAACTAGAAGTGTTTTTTGAAATCAGGGCATAAGAAAAAAAAAAGAGAATTTTGTTTACTTACCGTAAATTCTTTTTCTTATAGTTCCGTATTGGGAGACCCAGACATTGGGTGTATAGCTTCTGCCTCCGGAGGACACACAAAGTGCTACACTCAAAAGTGTAGCTCCTCCCTCTGAGCTTATACACCCCATGGAGAACCAGATCTAGCCAGTTTAGTGCAAAAGCTGAAGGAGAATAGCCACCCACAAGTAAAAACAGAGCAAGAACCGGAACAACCGGAGCCTCTGTCTACGACAACAGCCGGTGATAACACGCGGAACAAGAAACTGACAACAGGCAACAGGGAGGGTGCTGGGTCTCCCAATACGGAACTATAAGAAAAAGAATTTACGGTAAACAAAGAAGGGAATTTTGTTTACTTACCGTAAATTCCTTTTCTTCTAGCTCCTATTGGGAGACCCAGACAATTAGGGTGTATAGCTTCTGCCTCCGGAGGCCACACAAAGTATTACACTTTAAAAAGTGTAACCCCTCCCCTCTGCCTATACACCCTACCGTGGACCACGGGCTCCTCAGTTTTGGTGCAAAAGCAGGAAGGAGAAAACTTATAAATTGGTCTAGGGTAAATTCAATCCGAAGGATGTTCGGAGAACTGAAGACCATGAACCAAAAGAACAATTCAACATGAACAACATGTGTACACAAAAGAACAACCAGCCCAAAGGGCACAGGGGCGGGTGCTGGGTCTCCCAATAGGAGCTAGAAGAAAAGGAATTTACGGTAAGTAAACAAAATTCCCTTCTTTGTCGCTCCATTGGGAGACCCAGACAATTGGGACGTCCAAGAGCAGTCCCTGGGTGGGTAAAAGAATACCTCAATAAAAAGAGCCGAAAAAACGGCCCCCTCTTACAGGTGGGCAACCCCCGCCTGAAGGACTCGCCTACCTAGACTGGCGTCTGCCGAAGCATAGGTATACACTTGATAGTGTTTCGTGAAAGTGTGCAAACTAGACCACGTAGCTGCCTGACACACCTGCTGAGCCGTAGCCCGGTGCCGCAATGCCCAGGACGCATCCACGGCTCTGGTAGAATGGGCTTTCAGCCCTGAAGGAAGCGGAAGCCCAGAAGAACTGTAGGCTTCGAGAATCGGTTCCTTGATCCACCGAGCCAAGGTTGACTTGGAAGCCTGCGAGCCCTTACGCTGGCCAGCGACAAGGACAAAGAGCGCATCTGAACGACGCAGGTGCGCCGTGCGAGACACGTAGAGCCGGAGTGCTCTCACAAGATCCAAAGAGTGCAAATCCTTTTCACACTGGTGAATTGGATTAGGGCAAAATGAAGGCAAGGAGATATCCTGATTGAGATGAAACGGGGATACCACCTTAGGGAGAAATTCCGGGACCGGACGCAGAACCACTTTATCCTGGTGAAACACCAGGAAGGGGGCTTTGCATGACAGCGCTGCGAGCTCAGACACTCTCCGAAGTGATGTGACTGCCACTAGGAAGGCCACCTTCTGCGAAAGACGTGATAGAGAGACATCCCGCAGCGGCTCGAAAGGTGGTTTCTGAAGAGCCGTTAGAACCCTGTTAAGATCCCAGGGTTCCAACGGACGCTTGTAAGGTGGGACTATGTGGCAAACTCCCTGCAGGAACGTGCGGACCTGCGGAAGCCTGGCTAGACGCTTTTGAAAAAACACGGAGAGCGCCGATACTTGGCCCTTGAGAGAGCCGATTGACAAACCCTTGTCCATTCCAGATTGAAGGAATGAAAGAAAAGTGGGTAAGGCAAACGGCCATGGAGGAAAACCGTTATTAGCGCACCAGGACAGGAAGATTTGCCAAGACCTGTAATAGATCTTGGCGGACGTAGGCTTCCTTGCCTGTCTCATGGTGGCAATGACATCCTGAGATAACCCTGAAGACGCTAGGAGCCAGGACTCAATGGCCACACAGTCAGGTTGAGGGCCACAGAATTCAGATGGAAAAACGGGCCTTGTGACAGCAAGTCTGGGCGGTCTGGAAGCGCCCACGGTTGACCCACCGTGAGATGCCACAGATCCGGATACCACGACCGCCTCGGCCAGTCTGGAGCGACGAGAATGGCGCGACGGCAGTCGGACCTGATCTTGCGTAGCACTCTGGGCAGCATCGCCAGAGGAGGAAACACATAAGGCAGTCGAAACTGCGACCAATCCTGGACTAACGCGTCCGCCGCCAGAGCTCTGTGATCCTAGACCGTGCCATGAATGCCAGGACCTTGTTGTTGTGCCGTGACGTCATGAGATCGACGTCCGGCGTTCCCCAGCGGCGACAGATCTCTCGAAACACGTCTGGGTGCAGAGACCATTCCCCCGCGTCCATGCCCTGACGACTGAGAAAATCTGCTTCCCAGTTTTCTACGCCCGGGATGTGAACTGCGGAGATGGTGGAGGCTGTGGCTTCCACCCACTGCAGAATCCGTCGGACTTCCTGGAAGGCTAGACGACTGCGAGTGCCGCCTTGGTGGTTGATGTAGGCGACGGCAGTGGCGTTGTCCGACTGGATACGGATCTGCCTGCCCTCCAGCCACCGATGAAAAGCCAATAGGGCTAGATACACTGCCCTTATCTCCAGTATATTGATCTGAAGGGATGACTATCGGAGTCCAGGTTCCCTGAGCCCTGTGGTGGAGAAAAACCGCTCCCCAACCTGACAGGCTCGCGTCCGTGGTGACCACAGCCCAGGTTGGGGGTAGGAAGGATTTTCCCTGCGACAGAGAATTGGGAAGGAGCCACCACTGAAGTGACGTCTTGGTTGCAAGTGAAAGAGAGACGTTCCTGTCGAGGGAAGCCGCACTCTTGTCCCATTTGCGGAGAATGTCCCATTGGAGTGGGCGAAGATGGAATTGCGCGAACGGGACTGCCTCTATAGCTGCCACCATCTTCCCCAGGAAGTTCATGAGGCGCCTTAAGGGGTGTGACTGACTCTGAAGAAGGGATTGCACCCCTGCCTGCAGAGAAAGCCGTTTGTCGCTCGGAAGCTTGACTAACGCTTGCTGGGTATGAAACTCCATCCCAGGTACGTCAGTGATTGGGTCGGTGTCAACTTGGATTTCGGGAAGTTGATGATCCACCCGAACCGCTGGAGAGTCGCCAGAGCGACGGATAGACTTTGTTGACACGCCACCCGAGACGGGGCCCTGACTAGGAGATCGTCCAAGTAGGGAATCACCGAGTGGCCCTGAGAATGCAGGACCGCCACAACGGATGCCATGACTTTGGTGAAAACCCGTGGGGCTGTCGCCAAGCCGAAAGGCAATGCACCGAACTGAAGGTGTTTGTCCCCGATGGCGAAACGCAGGAAACGTTGATGTTCGGGTGCGATCGGTACATGGAGATAAGCATCCTTGATGTCGATCGATGCTAGGAAGTCTCCTTGTGACATCGAGGCGATGACCGAGCGGAGAGATTCCATCCGAAACCGTCTGGTTCTCACATGTCTGTTGAGTAACTTGAGGTCCAGAACGGGACGGAATGACCCGTCCTTTTTTGGCACCACGAACAAGTTGGAGTAAAATCCGCGACCACGTTCCTGAAAGGGAACGGGGATCACAACTCCTTCCATCTTTAGAGCGGCCACTGCCTGAAAAAGTGCGTCGGCCTGAGCGGGGGGCGGAGAGGTTCTGAAGAAACGAGCCGCAGGACGAGAGCTGAACTCTATCCTGTAACCATGAGACAGAATGTCTCTCACCCATCAGTCTTAAACATGTGGCCACCAGGCGTCGCCAAAGCGGGAGAGCCTGCCACCGACCAAGGATGCGGCCAGGGGAGGCCGAGAGTCATGAGGAAGCCGTCTTGGAGGCAGTGCCTCCTGCGGCCTTTTGCGGGCGTGACTTGGATCGCCACGCATAGGAGTTCCTCTGGCCTTTCTCCGGCCTGTTGGACGAAGAGGATTGGGACTTGGCGGAGGGACGAAAAGGACCGAAATCTCAATTGGATTTTTCTCTGTTGAGGTCTCTTAGGTTTGGCCTGGGGTAAGGAGGAATCCTTTCCTTTGGATTCCTTAATAATCTCATCCAATCGTTTGCCAAACAAACGGTCGCCAGAAAACGGCAAACCGGTTAAGAACCTCTTGGAAGCAGAGTCTGCTTTCCATTCGCGCAGCCACATGGCCCTGCGGATTGTCACGGAGTTAGCAGATGCTACCGCCGTACGGCTGGTGGAGTCCAGGACGGCGTTCATGGCGTAGGACGAAAAGGCTGACGCCTGAGAGGTCAAAGACGCAACTTGCGGAGCAGAATTACGTGTGACAGCATTAATCTCAGTCAGACAAGCCGAGATTGCTTGGAGTGCCCACACGGCTGCAAAGGCCGGGGCGAAAGACGCGCCCGTGGCCTCATAGATGGACTTCACCAGGAGCTCTGTCTGTCAGTGGCATCCTTCAGGGATGAGCCATCTGCAACAGACACCACGGACCTAGCCGCCAATCTGGAGACTGGAGGATCCACCTTGGGACAGTGAGCCCAACCCTTAACGACTTCAGATGGGAAGGGGTAACGCGTGTCAGTGAGGCGTTTAGCAAAGCGCTTGTCCGGGACCGTTCTGGGCTTCTGGACAGCATCCCTGAAGTTAGAGTGATCAAAAAACGTATTGCGAGTACGTTTGGGGAACCGAAACTGGTGTTTCTCCTGCTGAGACGCCGACTCCTCCACAGGAGGAGGCGGGGGAGAGAGATCCAACACCTGGTTGATGGACGAGATAAGATCATTTACTAAGGCGTCCCCCTCAGGTGTATCAAGGTTAAGGGCGACGTCAGGGTCAGAGCCCTGAGCTGCGACGTCCGCCTCGTCCTTCAGAGAGTCCTCAAGCTGGGATCCCAAGCAGCGAGAGGAAGTCGGGGAAGAGTCCCAGCGAGCCCGCTTAGCCGGTCTAGGACTGCGGTCCGGGCAGGAGTCCTCCGCCTGAGACCGAGGGGGGACCATTTGTCCATAGACAGTGCAATGGATTGAGAAAGAGACTCAGAGTTTCTCAGCAAGAGAGGCGAACTCTGTCCCTGCAGCCTGGTCAGGGGGAGCAGGGGGGTCTGCATGAGCCGAGGGGCCCACCAGTGTCCGAGGCTCCGGCTGAGCAAGCGAGGCAGGAGTCGAGCATTGCTCACAGTGAGGGTAGGTGAAAACCGCAGGTAACATAGCCCCACAAGAGGTACAGGCCGCGAAAAAAACCTGTGCCTTAGCAGCTTTGCTCATTGTGGACGACATGCTGTTGTCTCCTAGGAGAGTGACCACTGAAGGTATATGGGAAATGGGTATACAGCCCGACCGAACAGATTATATATATATATATATATATATATAATCTATTCCGGCACCCTAGGGGGACCAGCACCGGGTGACCGGTGTGGCTTACCGACCGCTAACGAGCGGAGTGTGTCCTCAAGATTCCCTGCCTTGGATCCCCCGGAGCTGCAGAGCTGTTCACTGAGAAGCCTCCACCGGCAGAATGCCAGAAAATGGCTGCCGGAGCTCTCAGGGGAGGAGTGGAGCCGTGGGCAGCGCCAGCAAAGTGCGGGAATCTGGGGTCCCCACAGTGATCAGTGAGGGGGGAGGAAGACATGCAGGATGCTCCAGCCCTCACATCCGATGTCATGTCGGTAATCCCGCCCTTACCCCTGACAGGCAGGCCCGGGGGCGGGATTTTCGCGACTAGGTCGCGATGAAGCCGGGGACTAAATTTGAGACCGCGCCCGACAAGCAGGCACGGTCGGCGCGGAAGTCCACCGGCCTCCTCAATTCAGCAGCTGCCGCGGCTTCCGGGAAGAAGGTGCGCTCCCTGCACAGTCCCCTATGGGGACACAGTACCTTTGAGTTGCAGGGCCCGGTCCCTAAGGTTGAAGAGGCTCCGGTCCGGCAGGTTCCCACAGGGGCTGCGGATGGAGCACGGTCCCAGCAAATGGATGACCGCTTAGGATCCCACTTCTCCCAGAGCCGCATAAGGGATGGTGAAGGAGACGGCATGTGGCTCCAGCCTCTGTACCCGCAATGGGTACTTCAACCTTAACAACACCGCCGACGTAGTGGGGTGAGAAGGGAACATGCCGGGGGCCCCGTGGGGGCCCTCTTTTCTTCCAACCGACATAACTAAGTATGAGAATGCATGAGTGGATGTGTGCCTCCTTCCACACAAAGCATAAAACTGAGGAGCCCGTGATCCACGGGAGGGTGTATAGGCAGAGGGGAGGGGTTACACTTTTTAAAGTGTAATACTTTGTGTGGCCTCCGGAGGCAGAAGCTATACACCCTAATTGTCTGGGTCTCCCAATGGAGCGATAAAGAAATTCTCTTTTTCTTTATCGTTCCTATGGGAGACCCAGACATTGGGACGTCTCAAAGAAGTCCATGGGTGGGAATAAACAGAAAGACTGAGAAGTAGGCGGAGCCTAACTTCACAAGTGGGCGACAGCCACCTGAAGGATACGTCTGCCCAAGCTCGCATCTGCCGAAGCATGAGCATGCACTTGGTAGTGCTTTGAAAAGGTATGCAGGCTAGTCCAAGTGGCAGCCTGACAGACTTGCTGAGCCGTAGCCTGGTGCCTGAAAGCCCAAGAGGCACCGACAGCTCTGGTCGAGTGTGCCTTGATCCCCGGCGGGAGAGGCACTTGAGAACACTGGTAGGCATCCGAAATGGTTGACCTAATCCAACGGGCTAAGGTCGGCTTAGAAGCAGAGAGGCCCTTATGCCGACCTGTGGTTAGCACAAAAAGAGAGGTGCACCGCAAAGAGCAGCGGTGCGAGACACATAGATCCGGAGCGCCCGCACCAGATCCAGAGTATGCAACGCTTTTTCAAAGCGATGAACAGGAGCCGGACAAAAGGAAGGTAAGGTAATGTCCTGGTTAAGGTGGAAAGGAGAAACCACCTTAGGGAGAAAGTCCGGAGTCGGACAGAGAACCACCTTGTCTTGATGAAAAACCAAAAAAAGGTGACTCCGAAGAGAGCGCAGCTAAATCAGAGACTCTCCTGAGGGAAGTTATGGTTACTAGAAAGACCACCTTCTGTGAAAGACGAAACAAAGAAACCTCCCTAAGAGGCTCAAAGGGGGGTTTCTGCAAAACCGTGAGAACCAAATTGAGGTTCCAGGGATCCAAGGGCCGCCGGTAAGGCGGGATGATGTGAGACACACCTTGCATGAAGGTGCGGACCTGAGCCAGCCGGGCGATACGCCGCTGGAACAGAACTGACAAAGCTGAGACTTGTCCCTTCAGAGAGTTGAGGGACAGTCCAAGTTGCAGACCGGACTGTAGAAAAGACAGAAGGGTCGGCAAAGAGAATGGCCAAGGAGAATGCCCGGAAGAGCGACACCAGGACAGGAAAATCTTCCAAGTCCTATGATAGATTTTGGCAGAGGAAGACTTATCGGCCCGAGTCATAGTGGAGATGACTTCAGGGGGGATACCAGAAGCAGTCAAGATCCAGGACTCCAGAGCCACGCCGTCAATCTGAGAGCCGCAGAATTCTGGCGGAAAAACTGACCTTGTGAGAGAAGGTCTGGACGGTCCGGAAGATGCCACGGCACCTCTACGGACAGATGGAGCAGGTCTGGATACCAAGCTCGCCTGGGCCAGTCCGGGGCAATGAGGATGACTCGACGGGCCTCCATTCTGATCTTGCGCAGGACTCTGGGCAAGAGAGCTAGAGGGGGAAACACGTAGGACAGACGAAACTGGGACCAGTCTTGAACCAGAGCGTCCGCTGCAAAGGCCTGAGGATCGTGGGAGCGAGCCACGTAAACCGGAACCTTGTTGTTGTGACGGGATGCCATTAGGTCCACTTCCGGAGTGCCCCACTTGCGGCAGATTGACTGAAACACTGCCGGATGCAGGGACCACTCGCCACTGTCCACGGTTTGACGGCTGAGATAATCTGCTTCCCAGTTTTCCACGCCTGGGATGTGGACTGCGGATATGGTGGACTTGGAGTCCTCCGTCCATTGAAGGATGTGTTGAACCTCCAACATTGCCAGGCGGCTGCGTGTCCCGCCTTGGTGATTGATGTAGGCAACCGCTGTCGTGTTGTCTGACTGGACTCGGATGTGCTTGCCCGCCAACAGGTGGTGAAAGGCTAGGAGAGCTAGAAACACAGCTCTGGTTTCCAGCACATTGATCGAGAGGGCTGACTCGGACGGAGTCCAAGTGCCCTGCGCTCGGTGGTGGAGACATACCGCTCCCCAGCCGGATAGACTGGCATCCGTGGTGAGGATCACCCAGGACGGGGCCAGGAAGGAGCGCCCCTGAGACAGAGAGAGGGGCCGAAGCCACCACTGAAGAGAGCTCCTGGTCTTTGGCGACAGAGCCACTAGCCTGTGCAAGGAGGAAGGCCGCTTGTCCCAACAGCGGAGAATGTCCAGCTGCAGAGGACGCAGATGGAACTGGGCAAAGGGAACAGCCTCCATTGACGCCACCATCTGACCCAGCACCTGCATCAGGTGCCTGATGGAATAACGGTGGGACCTCAGCAGAGAGCGCACCGCCAGTTGGAGGGACTGCTGTTTGACTAAGGGCAGCTTCACAAGTGCCGGCAGAGTCTCGAACTGCATCCCTAGGTACGTGAGCCTCTGGGTCGGAGTCAGAGTGGATTTGGGCAGATTGACAAGCCACCCGAATTGGGCTAGAGTGGCGAGTGTGAGCGAGACACTCTGCGCTGGATGAAGCCTTGACTAGAAGGTCGTCCAGGTAAGGAATCACTGCCAACCCCTGGAGGTGCAGAACCGCAACCACTGCTGCCATGACCTTGGTGAATACCCGAGGGGCCGTGGCTAACCCGAAGGGGAGAGCCACGAATTGGAAATGTTCCTCTCCGATTGCAAAACGTAGCCAACGCTGGTGTGAAACTGCAATTGGCACATGTAGATAGGCATCTCCGATGTCGATGGATGCCAGGAAATCTCCTTGGGTCATTGAGGCAATGACTGACCGCAGAGACTCCATGCGATAATGCCGCACCTGAACATGCTTGTTGAGAAGCTTGAGATCCAGGATGGGCCGGAAGGAACCGTCCTTTTTGGGGACTAGGAAGAGATTTGAGTAGAAACCTCTGAACCGTTCCTGGGCGGGAACCGGTACAATTACTCTGTTGGCCTGCAAGGATGCCACGGCCTGTGAGAAGGCGGCGGCCTTGGAGCAGGGGGGAGTTGACAGAAAAAATATGTTTGGCGGGCTGGAAGAGAATTCTATCCTGTAGCCGTCGGAGATGATATCCCGCACCCACTGATCGGAGACGTGTTGAAACCACACGTCGCCAAAGTGGGAGAGCCTGCCACCGACTAAGGACATTGCTGGCGCGGACAGATAGTCAAGAGGAGGCTGCCTTAGTGGCAGCAGCTCCTGCGGTCTTCTGTGGACGCGCTTTTGTGCGCCAGCTGGATTTTTGGTCCTTGGCTGAGTTAGTGGACGAGGCCGAGGGCTTAGAGGACGACCAGTTGGAGGAACGAAAGGAACGAAACCTCGACTGATTCCTACCCTGGACAGGTTTCCTGGGTTTGGTTTGTGGCATGGAAGTACTCTTCCCGCCAGTAGCTTCCTTAATAATTTCATCCAGCTGTTCACCGAACAGCCGGGACCCAGCAAAAGGGAGTCCAGCAAGGAACTTCTTTGAAGAAGCATCTGCCTTCCACTCTCGAAGCCACAGGATCCTGCGGATAGCGAGGGAATTAGACGAAGCCACCGCAGTGCGGTGAGAAGCTTCCAGCATGGCAGACATGGCATAGGATGAAAAAGCTGAAGCTTGGGAAGTTAAGGTAACCAGTTCGGGCATAGATTCGCTGGTGAGGGAATGCATCTCCTCTAGAGAAGCAGAGATGGCTTTGAGAGCCCACACTGCTGCAAAAGTTGGGGAGAACGAGGCCCCTGCCGCCTCATATACAGATTTGGCCAGAAGGACGACCTGGCGGTCAGTGGAATCCTTAAGAGGTGCCATCAGCCACGGATACCACGGTCCGGGCTGAGATTCTAGACACCGGAGGGTCTACCTTTGGTGAATGAGCCCACTCCTTGACCACCTCAGGTGGAAATGGAAACCGGTCATCAGAACCACGCTTTGGGAAGCGTTTGTCAGGACAGGCCCTAGGCTTGGGACACAGCGGCCTGAAAACTGGAGTGGTTAAAGAACACACTCTGTCCTTTTAGGCGAGGTAAACTGGTGCTTTTCTGCCAGAGAGGGTTGCTCCTCTGATACTGGCGGATTGAGATCCAGTACAGAATTAATGGACGCAATCAAATCACTAACATCCGAGTCACTTTCTGACAGATCAATGGGGTACATGGAGTTAGCCTCCGAGCCCCCTGTAAAGGCATCCTCCTCGTCCCGCGAGTCAGCGTCTGAAACAGAGCCGCGGGACGAGGAAGGAGAGGGAGCCCTGCGTCTCCTTTTAGGAGGACGGGGTCTGGGACCAGATGATAAATCCTCTGTGAGCTCCGCTGAGAGAGCCCTAGCAACAGAGGCACCCTGTGAAGGGGGCTGATGGATGCTCAGCAAAGTCCTGGACAGAAGTCCCATGGAGTCGGCAAAAGACTGGGAGATAGACCTAGAAAAGGATTCTACCCAAGCCGGGGGTTCAGCCACAGGGACCGGAGCAGCCTGAGAGACCACTGGGGGGGCAATTGCAGGCTGAGGCATCGTCAGGTTAGAGCAGGCATCACAATGTGGATAGGTGCTCGGTTCAGACAGTGGTAGCTTACATGCAGTACATACTGAATACAGCTTTGGAGCCTTGCTCCTCGTGTGGGACATGCTGCTGAAGTGGGGGCTCTGCCAGAATGACCCCCAGAGAGTATATACAAAAGGTCCACAACCGGAGGTTGTGGCTTACCAGACCGCTGGAGCGGTTTGTGTGCCCTCCAGATCCCAAAGCCCAGCCCCCCAAGCACCTCAGCAGGGATGCTGCAGCCAGCG